>NC_041358.1:20675382-20840382 GCF_900634415.1 Cottoperca gobio
ACATGAACACCACTTTTATGATTTTTCAAGAGTTAATGCAATTACCAGGTGTAAAAAACTGACATTGGGCTGTAAACAAACTACACCACTGTGGCATGACTAACTATTTAATATTCCCGACAACCTCTGTAGTTTCATTTAGCAACCGCCTTTTTGTAACAATCTGCCTTTTCGTTAGATGTTTTGTGTTGTGTTTGTACTTCCTGTTTTATTTTGTTAATTACCTGTTCTTTGTTGTTTCTACTTTCTGCCCTTGTGTGTTTGCCTTTCTCTCCCAGCTGTGTCTCGTTTAGTGTCTGTGTATATATCACTGTCTGTCTCAGTGTTCTTTGTGGGTTCGTTGTTCATGTTACGTGTCTGTTATCTGCCCGCCCGTGTCTACCCCGTGTCTACCCCACTTGTCTTAACCACAGAACATCTAACTAATTTCCAGTTTTAGGATTCATTCCTGCAGCACTCTATGACCTTACTAAAAATCTCCCAGCACCAGAGCATGTATGAACAACTGCATCAAAACAACTTTATTGCCAGGCTGCACACAATCACACACGTAATGCAAGCTTTTATTTTCCCTCCGACCCTGTAGCATAGCCTGCAGGCGACTGGCAGGTCAGACAGGTTGATAGGAACATTGATTATAAGTCTGCATCCAGAGGCTCCAACAGAACTCTATATACTGCTCCTGCCAGACCTCAGCTCCCCTTCCAGGCCTCAGGCGCCAACTAACTGCAACAAATCATCCAATTTATCCTGCCTTGCACACCATATCATATTATTTTTCATGTGTGGTTCTGTTACTGTAATACCTTTATCATTATGTTTCACTTGCATGAAATCATCTCAGCTCTATATTGCTTTAATTTAGAGGCATGAGGCGACCTCTTCCCTCCCTGCATCTAAACACCAAAATGCCAAGAGTTGATTTTCCGCTAAACTGTTGTGTATCACAGAAGTCAATCTTGACTGCATGCCAGCAAGCGAGTGACAGGTGTGTATAAGTAGCCTTTAAAAGCTTGGGGGATATGACAAGAATATGTGATAAGGCCGCTACGGGCGTGTCAGTGAAACAAGCATATCTTATCAAATCAATATGTGTGTGTTTGTGTATATGTTGTGTTGTGAGTGTGGAGGGAGGTGCTAAAAATGCAACTAAGTCCCTGTGTTGATTGGTAGTAGTTTTCGTTCTTGTTTTGTTTTTCAGATTAGGTAGTTGTTTGTGAACTGACATTTTATTATCTGTGAGTGACACACCGAATTCAGTCCGACAGTTAAACAAGCCAATTTATCAGCTCCATTCTATGTTGTGGGTGTGTGAACCTGTGTTTGTGAATGTTTCTTGGGTTTCAGCTAATCTCTCCTGATGTGTGACTCAGACACTAACAGCCTGTCTCATTGCCATTAACATACCAAATGTCACATACCATCAGGATATTAGGGAGTGCTTTAAAGTGACAATGGATCCTGCTTGCTGCTCTGCCTCTTTTTGATCTCGGACTTCAGTGGATTTTGGGGAACTGATTTTAGAGTGTTACTACCACTTAGTGGTGGAAGTTATAACTTCAAATGATCCTTCGGCCTCATCCCTGTACGAGATCATGTCGTGATATTTCGTGTTGAGCTGTGCATTGTGAAAACTTTGTGTTGGGGTTTCTTTAATTGTTTTTCATATAATTGGTGTATACTGCACTTTTTTTTTTTGTATTCATATTTTTTTAAAACGGCGATATCAGACCATGAACTCAAGTACACTTTCATTGATACCACCCTCTTCATTTGAATACATTTTTAACAGGATAATATTTAACATGATTAATTATATAAATGTGGATACACATGAGCTCTCAATGTTAAGGTTGGTTTGGCCACTGGATGTTTCAACAATTTATCCAATACTACTACAGTACTAGATATCTATTTCACCATTTTATCCATCACTTCTTTAGCCAGCTATTTCCACCTTGTATCCATTATGTTAAGCTATCTGCTTAAACTATTTATCCGTTACTTTAGCTATTTAAATTATTTATTACTTTTTAGGTGTTAGCTGTTCAAACCTTGTTAAATTTGTACTGCACTCTAAATCATAGAATGTTAATTGGTGGATCTACTTTTTTTCTTTTTTTGAAATAATCCTGGAATCAAAGACTATCTGTGCAGGAATAGAGAAAGTACTGTAAGATCTCAACAATTTGGCCATTTCAGATTGTCCACATGAGCCCTTTTATTAGTCTGTATGCCTATGTTTCTGGCTCTATTTGGTGAGCTGGCAGCCTGGTTGGCTGGGTGTGTGCTGACTTTGGGGCTGTGAATGCCAAGGCATTTCCTGGCTGTGAGATTGTCTCTCCATTCTTGAGGAAATTAGAGTTCCTGTCGTAGAAGATTTTTCATTACTTTGTTTCAGATGTCTGTTTTCCAGAAACATCAGGAAAGGTATGAGGCATTTGTAAATTATCTTTTTATATCTTACTTGGTATCTTCACATATGGCCAATCTCCTCTGATCAAATTGTCTGACCTCCTGAAATGAGGGGAAAATGACATGTCATTACACCTTTAGTACAACAGAGGGCATTGTTGCTCAGTTATAAACAATAACAATACTGACATCCTTTGAATAGTGAGGGTGAGCTTCATTTTCAGTTATAGCCATAATGATTATAAAGCCTCATAGACCATTGCTGTGAATACGTGCTGATTCTCAACCACAATTAGTATGTGCTATATACGTTTTTGCTCAATCTGCAAGCTTCAGTAAAAGAATACATTAGAAAGACTGAGTTTAAAAATCCTATGTCCCCGTCTAACTTCAGAATGCTGCTGCTCGAGTCCTCACCAACACCAAGAAAGTGGATTACTCACTCCAGGTCTTCACACTGACTTCCTGTTAGTCAAAGTCTGATCTTCTGCTACATTATGAACCATCCTGAGCTCTCAGGTCGTCTGGGACAACCTTGCTTTCTGTCCCCACTAACTGCAGGTCCCTTGCAACTCTCAGTTCTATTAAATTAAGGTTTTAATGTTTTTAAATCAAATGAGTATTTATATCTTACACAGCACTGTAACTTTCATTCTTGTTTTTTATATCTTCATTATTATATTTGAGCTTGTTTTTATTTCTATTATCTATACTTACTTACATTATAAAATTATATTTAAATACAATTTGTTTCTTTTGTACTTTGTCTTGATGCTTTTAATGTTTTTTGTAAAGAACTTTGAATAGCCTTGTTGTTGAAATGTGCTACATAAATACACTTGCCTTGCCTTACCTACACTTTATAATAACAATCATTATTGTAATTAATTGTTATTTTACTGTTAACAAACAATAAAATGCTGATTAATAATTATTAGTTGTGCTTTTAGTTATGTTATTTTAACAGTTTATTGTTGTACACATAACATTTTATATATTAAAGTATGTCAGTATCTGTAAACCTTTAAGAAATTGTTCATCAGTATAATATAATTGGTTTCTGTTCCATCTTTCTATGTTAACCTAATGTTCATAGATGTTTTCAGATGTATTAAAGGTTTACAAATCATCTGGTAAATATTAACAAATACTTAATACAGCATATCAAATGTTATTAACAAATACTTAATATAGCATATCAAATGTTAGAATGTGTGCAACAATAAACTGTGAATAAATAGTTTACACATGTAATCAGAATGTAATTGTTAGTCTCTTATCAGCTATGATACAATATATAATTTATGAACTAAATATTTCATATTTAACAAACTAATGATAAAAGAACAATTATTTACTAATTATTAAACATTTCATTGTTTGACAGTAAACTAACAATTGACTAAAGTTGTATTAACTATAAATGTACCATTTATTAATGATGGGTATTATAAATCAAACTATCCTTCCGGCCTCCTCCGGCGGTAATGGGGAGGACTTTCTTTACCCCCCCCCCCAGCGTTTCTTGTGGAAACGACTCTTGAGAGGCTGCGAGTCGTTTCCTCTAATATGTTATAATTAGCTGGGTTTGTTGTCCTTGATTGTAGCCAAAATATGTTTTGTTCTCTTGCACTATAACACTGACTCGCACCTTTAAACCTTAGGCCGAGCATCAGTGGCTCTGTCACAGTAATACATCCTGGCACAACAGTAAACCGGGGCTTGTAACAATGCAGTGACATAATCCTCAAAACAAAAGTCATCAGCATTCATTTATAAAAGATTAACTCTTAACACTATATCAACATTTGCCATTTCATATAACAACACATTAACAAACTCTCAAGTGGCAGTGTGAGTATCTGGCATGATTACACATCCACAATCTTATGTGGGTCGTTCTTTTTCTTTCTTCTCAGCTCTCAAACCTGCTTTTTAAATGTGCTCCTTACTTTGTTTGTTGTCATTCTGGCCTTGGCAGGGCTATTATAGAAAGTGTGAGCTGAATACAGCTAAAACAAATACCCAAGGTTGGAAGGGCATTGTTCCTATAGGACACACACACACACACACACACACAGGCTGAGAAAGTACTGTTTTCTTTGCATTAGACAGAGAAATGAAACGAGAGGTGTATTATAGAAAGAAACAGACAAACCCACTCATGGGTTATCAAGTTAGGGATGAACAAAGAGAGATGTTCCATGTCCAATAAAAGACTAAACAAGAGCTGTCTTAATCTGTGAGTATTTTTATTTTATAAAACTAGTTACATTTATTGCAGGTTTAGTAATACACTTTCAATAAAATAATGTAAGTTATATGCATAAAGGAACTGTACAAATGTGACTCTACAGAAACACTGTTCTGATCTGTGAGAACTGCCTCCTTACCAATCATTAAATGTGCCAACACAACAACAAAAATGTAAAACAAAAATGAGAATAAGAAAGAAAGAAAATATTTGCTCATTTCAATTATCTAAAAATTCCAGATGTCATTTCCTGCAATAGAGGAAATGGGTGGATTGTGCCTCAGGAAGTAGGCGAGTCCTTGTGTTTCGGCTTCCCAGACCTTTTACTCGATGAGTAAACATGAAAGCATTCCTCCGGCTGTCCAAAGAGAGCTACTCACAAACTTATCATACAACCTTCATTTTTCCCAGTTGACTTATCAAGTTTTTAAAAATATCTCAATGTTGTCATTGTTCCTAAAAATGTAATACCTGTGGAAGGTAAACGAACACTGTACAGTGAAAAGACTCAGGGTTAAGTTGTTGGGGGTCAGACAGGTGGCGTGCTGTAGCGGATCTCCGCGTTGAATTTGTCAGGCGTCTTGGGCAGCGGGGGCTTCTTCAGCATGTTGTGCTTCATGATCATCTCCTCGTTGGCATAGATCGGGGTGTCTGTGTCGTCGGAGTGATACCCTGACTGGTATCCACTCGTCTGATTGGATGACTCCGAGGCCAGAGACTCTTTACTCTTACAGCGCAGCAGCTGGCTGAGGAGAGAGAAAAAGGAAGAGGACGTATTCAAATTTGATTTGCAGCTGAAACTGATCAAGAGATGAATGATTCCTGGACATATATATTATGATTAATAGATATGCTGATGCGTAGCCCTCACCTGAAGTTGGGCGTAGTTGCCAGCTGTTGATTCAAACCCTTTACCTCCTCTGGTGAGAAGCCCATACTGTCTGTGTGACCCTCCTGTAGAAGTGGCAACAATTTAAATGAACTTTGGTTGGTGGAATAGAGAGAACCACTGGGGCTCATTCATATGATGTAGTTCCTTTAGTTTGTAAAAGAGGGCTGAGGTGATTATTATCATTATTGATTAATGTGCTGATACTTATTTTCTATTAATTGATTAATCATTTTGTCTATAACATGTCAGAAAATTGTGAAAAAGTGATTCCTTTTCTGACAATCCACTAATTGAGCAAAGACTAACTTATTTTACACAAAGTCAGTTAATATGAAGTCTTTAGTTCTTATCTCAATTTCAAAGCCACCCTTCTTTAAGAAATCATTAAACATTATGAAAGTAGTGAATCGATCATTTCTAAAGCTTTCATTTCTGGTGGTGTTTCGTAAAAACTATTAAAAGCATTTCTACTATTTCTTAATATTTCATGTAAACGTAGAGGAACATTTCACAACAAAGACAATATTGCTCATTGTCACATTGGGCTGTCACTATATCAGACTACACGATCATCGTGGCCAAAATAATTCATGATAACGATATTATAGCAATATCTATAGAAAAATTCAAAAAAACAAACAAACATAATTCAAATTCATCTTTGACTATTTTAGTGTGCGTTTTCTCTTTTTTTGGCAAATTAGTAAAACTGAAAACATGAGTGTCGGGAGGTGGAGTCTGTAACCATAACTGTACCAAAAAGAAAGAAACTAGAAAGATTGAAATGATTTAAAAGGCGCTCGATTATTTATAAGATATTATAATGTGTGTATTATTAACATGATATCCATATTTAATTTTTTCACAGTTATCGTCGATACCTGTGTATCGCAACATCCATATTCTCACAGTAGTAAGTAGATCACATTTGAGACTACATGTGTTGTATGAATGTGTGCTGACCGTGCAGAGTCACAAACTCTCACCATGATGCTGCTGCGCGCAACGGGGATGTCGTCAAACGTCTTCACACTGAGGGGCCGACTGCACCTCTCACTCTGTTGGGACAGTCTGCACAGAGGAGAGAAGTGATTAAACAAGGTTCACAGCTGAATGTTTAAACTTTTAGAAGTGGAGAGTGAGAAGTCATCATGCTGACCCAAGAGACGGCGGGTTGTCATAGTGGAGCTGAGCCTCCAGGACTTCCTCACTTTGGGGCCTGCTGTAGGGGCTCCTGGGGTCAGGGGTCACTGGAGATTCTTCTGCCTTGCTGCCTAATGTCAGAGGGATGTAGTCCTTCCCATCCTGGAGACCAAGAGTACTCTAATGATATCACCTCAAATACACACTGGATCGATTCATCCAAACAAATGGGTGTAAATATGAATCTACATCAAAGCGATCAATTAGCGATATTAAATATAATCCAGTGTTTACTTCTGATGCTGTAATCAGCTTCTCATGTTGCAACTACAGTTTGCATCAGCCGGTTTCTTTTCTACTTCAACTTCAGCTAATGACTTCCTCGATTTCCCAGAATGACTTGGCAATGCTCAACAAATGGGTGAGCTTGTTGCGCAATGCTGAGGGAACACTGACAGACATAACAAAAGCACAGTAAAAGATGGGGACTGAGAGATTTTTCCAAGGAAACCGCTACATTTGCATCCTGTGTGATTTCACCATGATGTTGAAAGTCGAAAAACGTCTTTTTGTGACTGACGACTGAGAGTTTAAGTGTTTTATGGCCACAGTGCACATTTATTTTGACCCAAACAGACCCGTCGAGCGCTGGCCTGTAGCAGGTTGCCCATATGTTCGACCATCTCTGCGAATGTTGGCCTGTCTGTGGGACGTTCCAGCCAGCAGTCCAACATGGTCTGGTATCTATGAGCACAAAGAAAATGTGACCACAGTAAGACATTTGACGGAGTAACGATTCTGTGTGTAACTGCATCGTGTCAACTTTCCACTCACATCTCAGTGGTGGCGTATTCTGGGGGTCTCATCCGGGTGCCTTCCTTAAGCCTCCTGCAGAATAACTCGTCGATGCAAACACCCGGATATGGAGAAGCCCCTGAAGGAGATAAGACAGAGATGATATTACACAGTGATCATTATGTGTGTAGTGTAGGGCTGCACAATATATCTTTTTTATCATCATGGGAATGTCAACTTGCGATAAATGTTAAATGCGATGAATACATTGCAAAAGACTGAAATATTAGTTAGTTAGGTAATGTTAGTTGAAAGAAAGTATCAGTAGAAAATTGCATTTTAAAATAACTATTAGTTAATAACTTATTTTTGTATTGGGTCTTCTGTGTTTAGTTTGTTGTTCAAGGGTTCAATAAAAGAATATTGGAAATAATTTTCTTTCATAATTTTAATCCAACAAGAAATGTGTTGTATTTTTCACGGTATACTGAAAGCAGCAGAAAGGCAGAAGTGAAAACACTTTTATATCTGTTATAGCAAGAAATATCGTTTTTGCGATAATTAACAACAAAAGTATCTCATAGCACATATTTTCCTCATATCGTGCAGCCCTGATCCGGTGTGCGCTGCAGATTACTAGGCTAGACTTACCCAGAGAAAAGATCTCCCAGAGAAGAACCCCAAAGGACCAAACATCACTTTGTGTGGTGTACACCCGATCGAAGATGGTCTCAGGAGCCATCCATTTTAGAGGAAGACGTGCCTGAAGCAAGACAAGGATGTAAGTTTCATTGTTTCACAGACCCTAATTGTGTAACTGACCACCTCAGCGTAAATTTGGGGGACTCACGTCTCCCTTGCGGACATAGTCAGGGTCTTTGTAGACATCTCTAGCGAGGCCAAAGTCGCAGATCTTCACCACATTATTCTCTGACAGCAGGATGTTTCTGGCTGCTAGATCTCTGTGGATACACTACAGAGCAAAAAGACACAGAGGAATTCACATTTATATACAAAGTGAGATTGTTGTCCACACTTTTGGATGTCTACATGTGTACACAAGTCCAAAGAATTGTAGTTTCACCTTGCGGGAGGACAGAAACTCCATGCCTTTAGCCACCTGGAAGCTGTAGCATATCAGGTCCTCCATGGTCAGATGGTCAGTCGTCTGAGCTCTCTGTGGTCACATGATGCATTTTATAAACATAAATGTGAGCCCTGAACAACAAGTGTCCACAAGCAATGCACTGGTGCAAAGAGTGACAGCTGTGTCGTCCCTACCTTTCTGAGTGTCCACGCTGCTGCCTGAAGCCCTGGAGCAGACGACCGACCCTGTGCAGATGTCCAGCTGGGCGATCTTCCCCAGGCCCAGATCGCCTTCGGTGACATCCTCCTCTGCTGACGCCCACTTCTGGCTATCCACCCGCATCCTCTGTTGACGACGGGGAAAACACAGAGAAAATAATTCAACTCATAATGACATTTTATTCAGGTTGCATGTTTTCTATATGGATCACAATATCATCAATGTAAGAATCCGTGGGTCTTAAGTAGGCTACTGGAGTGTAATGGTTTGTAGTCATTGATGTGACTGTGTGAAGCGATCTGGGCTGAGTGTGGTCTCATCAGAGTGTTGGTGGCAGTTTACTGGCTGCATGATGGTTACGCATCATTTACCTTGTAGGGGCTGTATTCTCCGCGCTTGCTCTTCAGGTAGCTGGAGAGGTTTCCATTTTTACAGTACTCCACAATCACCATCAGTGGCCCTGAGGCGAGAGGGGAAGAGCAAAGAGGTAAAGGATCAAAATAACACAACTCTTTACATTACAGGACATCTAGAGACTGATTTAATGAGAAGTGTAAGGCCTACTAGAGAGAAAGGAAAATATATACCAGCCAACCCAAATTGGCACAAATCAAATCAAATCAAATGTATTTCTATAGCCCAATATCACAAATTACACATTTGTCTCAGTGGGCTTTACAGACTGTACAGCATACGACACCCTCTGTCCTTGGACCCTCGCGAAACATGGAAGAAACCTCATGGAGAGCAACTGAGGAGGGATCTCTCTCCCAGGACGGACAGACGTGCAATAGATGACGTGTGTACAGAATACACAACATAGTAAAAACACATCATCTATGTAACAGAAATGATGATGTGTTCGTAGATAACTATTTAGGTCAGCGAACACTTGTTAAGTTCCATTACTAGCCCTCATAAATAAGAAAATTACCCAGAAACACTGCATGCTCAGGACTCAAAAAGGGGGATAAATTAAATAGGCCTTTCTTCATGTTACAGTATGGCTACGTGCTTTGTATGATGACTCACATCCAGGCTTTGTACAGGCTCCCAGCAGGTTGACGACGTTGAGATGATGTCCAATATGAATGAGAATTTTCAGCTCTGACATCAAGGCACGGTACTCACTCGACGTGGCTCCCTCTGTAACACACAGATTAATTCAACTGCGTGTTTGAAGGTTTTTATTGTGCGTTCTGTGTGCATGTGTTTGGGTGGAGAGAAAGGAAGGACACAATACTAACCCTTAAGCATCTTGACTGCAACAGGTGGTGCACGTGGTAGCTTTCTCGATGCCAAAGGCGGCCGCTTCTACCACCTGACCAAACGCTCCTCGTCCCAGAGGGTCACCTTTAATGCAAAACATTTGTCATGAAAACACACTGGCGAATAACACCATCAGTGCCGATTTAGTTTGCTTACCATCCGTCATGTTCATTTCAATTGATTTTACACTGGAATTTACGTAAAACTATAAGCTATATAAAAGTGGATCATCAGTCGGTTCAGCACTTTGGTCCAGACTGAAATGTCTCAATAACCATCGGATGGATTGCCATGACATTTGGTAAAGACATTCATGTCACCGCAGGATGATTTCATATATTTTTGGTGATCCTCTGACTTTTCATCTAGACCATTATCAGGTCAAAATTTAAATTTGTCCAACACTTTGGTTTATGACTAAATACCTGCAAAGCTTATTAAATTCCCATCATCCTCAGCTGTACTTTGTGTTACTGCTAATTAGCGAGTGTTAGCACGAGAACACGCTAAGTTAAGATGGTGAACAGGCTTAACATTATATCTGATGAACACGGGGTCATCACTGTGGGACCAGGGTCATATGTTTCTGATATCAACTGACATATGTCAGAGATTGATAAGGGCTATCTTTGCACATCAAATGACAACCGTCTGAAAGGAGATCCGTTTAGCCAATGTGGACATATCAATGTCTGAAGTCAAGAAAAACCATGACAATACTGAAATGTTGATGTTTAGGTAAAGTTTACCATGTTCACCATCTTAGTTAAGCTTGTTGTTGAGGGTTATTGTTTCAGTCCACCGACAGAGCCAAGCTGATTTGTGAGCTATGACTTTAAAATAGAAATGAAACAAATGTGAAAAATGTTACTCTTTTTTTATCATAATGTAATATTATTTATAAACTCAGGAAAACTGTCTGAGCTGGGACTTGTAGGGGCTCGGTGTCTTGCTCAAGGACACTACAGCGATGCATATGCTTGTTGTAACAAGTTAAAGCACTGTCTACTTACTCACTATGCCACCTCGCTGCCTACAGTGTTCTCACCCAGCTTCAGCCTGTCCCGAGGAAACTCCCATTTGTTAGCGTCGTACGTCAGCCTTTCACATTGCTCGTCCATGGGCATGTCTTCTGAGTCCAGGATCATGGACAGGTAGCCCGTCTTCAGATCCCCACCACTTGGCTGAAACAGTGGGATAGAGAGAGAGAATATGTTTTTGAATTAATTAGCCACTATTTGAAGAAAAATGTAATTGTACAGCATTTTTCCAGTGACTCCGGTGCCCCTCAAATAAAATGTGCCCAATCAGTGCTGCGGATCTACGTGACTTATGGGAGCAGAGAGTGGCCCTGTTGTTCCGGGATACAAAGGAGAGCAGCCAGTGAGAGCCAAACCAGTCACTTCTAATCAGTCAGACACCACAGTGTGTGTGTTCAAGCTGGGTTTTTTTTTATTTATTTTTTTATTCAGAATGGGCTCCCCTGTGTAACCGGAGGGAAAATCCAAGGAAGGAAAAGTGTGGCAAAGGAAGGATGAGGATGAGGAAGTTCTTACTCTCTTTCTTCCACGGATGACAAAGACGATCAGCAACCAGAAAAACATGGCGATGACCACCGACCCGATAGGAACAATCAGTTCCACATTAGTCTTTTCCTCTGCACCTAAAATAAACACAACAATATGTTCACAAACAACCGCATAATAAAATGTGTCAAAGTACAGATCACTCATCTTATCCGACACATTTGCGATCAGTTCTTCGGGGGGAAAGCGTGGAACAGTCACGCTGGAATGTAAATTATAATTTCAGTGGCGTGCCTTGACGGCGAGTAATAAAGTTCACACAGGTTTGTCATTGTCTTTGGCGTGTACACGTGTGTATATGTGTGTCTGTGCTTGGGTTAGAGGAAGGAAACTGCTGGAATCTGGACTATAAGCAAACTGATGTTTTATCTAGTCATAACAAATGGTCAGGAGTCAGCACGAACACTGCTGCCAAAGACAACTTGGAAAAGGCCTATCAGAGCCATAACGTGCTGTAATGAGCCATCTCTCTCTCTCCGCTACAAAAGGGGAAAGAAAGGGCCAAGGTTATTTATTTAGTTAATATTTCTTCTTGTTGCTGAAGGGAGGGCAGTCTAAATGCTGTATCTTTTATATTTTTCTCATCCCAGATTAATTCTTCCCTTGTGACATTTTTTTTTTTAAATAGTTACATTACAAAGATAGCTTTCATTTGGAATAAACATGGAATAAACATGGAATAAACATGCCCAGCCATGGGACTCAGGCACACTGTAATTGTTTGGAAGGACAGTCAGACATCCAATCTAATAAATGTGATACATATTTAAGATTCAACCACCCTCCCCACCCCAAAAAACCTTCAGAAACTGTGTTTTCTCCCTCTCTGTTGCTCTGTAAAACTCCCTCACATGCAGAGATGTTCTTGTTAGCGGCGTCCTCTACCCTCCCTCACTTGCAGGGCTGGCGCCTGAGCCGTGAGCTAATGTAACTGGGTCTGCATTCTGCTGGCGGGGTCCCGGTCACGTAGGCCCTGGTTCTAGTTAGCACATTTGTTTGTTTGTTGCTGTGTCTGTGTTCAGGACAGCAAAATGTGGACAGGAGAGCAGAGGCGGGAGCTGGGGCAGGGCCAGCCTCTCCCTTTGTCCTGTAGTCTCCTCATTGTTTTGGATTTAGAAACACCCAGGAGGATGTGTGCTAACCGGGCCAACTTCCCGTCATGCGGAAGCAAAGTTATTCTTACTCTACATCTTTGATATAAAAAATGTTGAGGCCAGATATAAATACACAGTCATTGTGAGTATTGTGGGTATTGTCAATAGGTTAAGGCTAAAGTCTCTTGCATAAACTATGAACGATATATTCTTTACTATCAACCATGGATGGATTATTGAACGAGTCCTGTGGCAGTCTCTGTCTGAAGTGCGTGTTAACATTCCTTCTTAGAAAGTAAATGTACTCTAAATTTAGTAAACGCCTCCAAAGAGACGCAATAGTAATACAAAGAGAAAGAAAATGCAAAGGACACAAAACAACTTAAAGAGACTCAAAATGACTACAAGGAGACAAAAGACCACATTCAAAAGAGATGCAAACAACTATAAAGAGACACAAACCAATTGCAAACGCACAGAAAATGATCTAAAAGAGACGCAGAACAATTAAAAAGAAACAAAAACATGTAAAAGAAGCAAAGAGACTACAAATATTCAGAATGACTACAAATAGACACAAAACAACGACTTTTAGTCTGGGAGTCTTGCTCCTATGTAGAAGAGGTGGAGGGGCCTTTTACATTTCTGTGCCATTTTCTCATAATCCATCTGTGCTATCAGCAAACAACAGATATTTCATTATTGTGCGGTGTTATAAACTGTATTTATTTATAATAAAGGAGGGACTGACCTTCAGTAGTCAAATAGGCCTGTGAGGTGTCACAGCCTTGGCTGTTACATGCAGTGCAGCTGTACAGACCGCTGTCCTCCTTCTTCACACGCTGAATTGTCAGAAGGTGGCTGTCCTGACTCAGAATCACGCCTGAAAGAAATCCATACTGTTTCTTTAATAGCTGTGGCACCTCATGTGAATGAGTCAGTGTTCATTGAAAAGCCATGCACCGTCTAACCTGAGCCCTCCACCACAGTGTGGTTGTTTTTGGTCCACACCACCTTTGGGTTCGGCATCCCAGCCGCATCACAGAGGAGACTGATCGTAGCACTCACATTAACTTTTTGATCGGTGATATTATTAAGGATCCATGCAGCCTCAAGACCTAAAGTTAGGAAGGAAAGGAAGTGAATTTTAAAAACACAAAAGAAACATCTGAAAGATTCAGTTTAAGTTGTAAATTGTGTTTCAAGAATGTTCCTCATTCAAATGCCCCGCTCTTAATACTTGCAGAGTAATATATTGCTCATATCTTCTTATTGTATGTTATTGTATATACTTCATGATCCTAATCTTCATATACTCTGTCTTGTCTAAAGACAGTGACAATAGTGTAACATCACTGAAAACAAATAAATAATCTTACCCTACAGGCATAAAGCACCACTTGAAAGATTGCAAATCTGACAGCAAAGTATCTTTTAACTTTTTGTTTGCAATGTAATTCACTTGACATTATTGGTTTTCCATTGTGAATGATCAACTTGTAGTTGCAGTAGTTTCACCCATGAAAAGAGAACTGTACATCTTTCTCACCTTTGAGAGAAAGACGGCGTAGCAGGCAGGTTTTCTCCCGAGTCTTGATGTTTTCCACCCGACATGCATACAGACCCTCATCCTTAGGGGAGGCGTTGGGCAGCGACAGCTCCAGGGTCACGTTGGTGGCCTGCAGGCTGGACAGCAATACATGCGACTGGGGCCTCTGCTGCATTGCAAGAGGGAGGGACAGGTATTAAGTCAGGGGTCGGGAACCTATGGCTCGCGAGCCATATATGGCTCTTTCGATAACGCAATATGGCTCGCAGACAATTTTGAGCTGATATTTAACATGATTAACAGGTAATACATAATTATATTGTGTCATTTTAAAGTAAAACATTTAGCAGCGGATTTGTTTTTAGTTCTCCCCTCTCTTTCCTCCGCCCTGTCTCTGGCTGTAGGTGAAGGTGTGTTCACACAGTGTGTGTGTAGGGGGCGGAGCCCCGCCCTTCGCGAAACCGAGCAGAGGAGAAACTGCACAAAGCAAGCAGTAGACCGGGGGGGGTCAAACTCAATCACAGAGGGCCAACATTAAAAACTGGGACTACGTCGAGGGCCAAACACGGTCCACATGTATTGAACAGGATACACATATTGGATAAAGTGTAAAAAGATATGGAACATATTTAAGTCAACTGCAAACGGATTGCTGAGCAGTTCAATTTTAATTTCTGAGCTGCAAAGTCGGCAAATGCTCTCAGTTGATCAGCAGAATGCTGTCGGGAACACAGCTGTGGAGATGTTTGTCAGTGTTTGGAAACACGCAGTGACCAAAGTTTCCTTCTGCATCAGAGTCTCCCACAGGCAGCTTGGCTTATAAAGCTCTCACTGCATCACACATGTCTGTGATCACACGGCCCTGAAGCTGCAGGTTTAACAGTGAAATGCTTCGTTATGTCGCACAAACAGTCCCGCTCACATCGTCCCAGAGATCTGTGGTGTCTTTCCCTTTGCTTTCCAAAAACTTTCATTCCATTCACATATTTAGTTACTTCCTCAAATGTATTTTCCCGTGGTTGTGCCATGCATTGATTTAATTACCAAAACCGGCGGGCCAGTTATGACAGATATGATATTTTCTCGCAGGCCGGATATAATTGCCTTGAGTTTGACACCCGTGCAGTAAACACTGAAACGTGCACATAAATGAGATGAATAACGTAAGTGTTATTTATTTAATAAAAGAGCACCTGTTCAATGAAACACTGATAGCGCTATTAGTACTCGGAGAAGTGTTATTCTTAAAAAATGCACTCATAAAGTTGCATTCAAATTTATTAAATATATGGCTCTCAAGGAAATACATAAAAAAATATTTGGCTTTTATGGCTCTCCCAGCCAAAAAGGTTCCCGACCCCTGTATTAAGTATTAAGATGTTTAACTTAAGCTGCAATACCACCATGTACAAATACAAAAGTATTAGTATCAAAATATAAGTGCCAGAATGGCCCATTTTAGAATAATATATTAATATATTAATAGGATTATAATTAGTGATGATAAAAAAATATTTTGTAGCTTGTAAAAGTGGAGCTCATTTTAATTACGGATTATTATTCATCTGAATCTGCAAAATAACTAATAAATGTATTGAAGTAAAGTACAATAATTCCCCCCCAGATTAAAGGTATATAGTAGCATAAAGTGTAAATAATGAAGTAAAGAAAAATAACCTCCAAATGTTCCTTAAGTACAGTTATATTCCACCACGGGCGACAGGGCTGCACCGACGCAATCTGCTCCGACTCGGAGATGTTGCTCACGCTGAACCAGGTCAGGTTGCCGTAGATCAGCTTGTCCGCCTTACAGCGCAGAACCACGTCGTCCTCCTCTAAGGGCTCATTGGAAGGAGACACGCTCACCTCAAGGCCACCTACAGCGCACAGATGGACACACAGGCAAGCATGAGAGCAGCAGAATGAAATGTAGTCATGATTACAGAAAGAGCCCACCTGAGACAGAAAAAATTAAAAAATTAAAAAGCACAGTGCTCACGTGTGACGTGGAAAAAGATGATGCGTGTATCCTCCCCTACTTTGTTGGCAGCCATGCATCTGAAGAAGGCAGGGGCTTCAGCTTTCTGAATCTTCAAAGAGCTCGCAATTTTCTATGGAAATGCATTTATTTTGTTAATAACTGCACATTAAATGTAGTCAAAATGTAACATGCACTGTTTAACTGATAGGATTCTAATGGTGGTTGGCTGCAGGGAGAAGGAGCGATATCAAAAGGGAATCATTTACCTTTTGGGCTTGCTCAGAGTCGCTCATAATTCGTTCTACGGGGTGGTAACCGGTGCTATTGCTGATATCCCGCCAACCTTTACACTCCGCTAGCTGTGCCTCAGACTTGATCAGCCCTGACCTGGTGGACAAACACAAACACAAACCAGGTGACACTAACACATCTTGCTATGATGTAAAAGTTACGCTTCTGCAGAAGTTTCTCTTTTGCACCAAGAACATATTAACTCTTACAAACGTAGATCTTTGACTGTCAATATTACGTTCATGTATTTGTTGTTACCCTTTGTTTCCATTTGAAAAAAGATTTAGAAAAAACTATTTTCTGTTTTTGTTATGCAACCTATTTTTAGTTGAGGAAAAACTGTGAATCCAAATTAAGAAACACAGGAAAACTGGGCATTTTGTCGATTGTGAAATTGGGTAAATGATAACGAGGGAAATAAAGTTTGCAAGAAGAGCTGCAGCTTCAGCAGGAAGAAGCTCTTTTTTTTGGACAGAGAGCACGACAGGAACAACAGGAAACATAGTGCAGGACTGAGGAAGTGCTCTGATGTGTAGGCAGGAGATAAGGAACCTGCTGATGGTCTTCTCTGGCCAAAGGCTGCCACTCACACACGCGTCGTCCTTTCTATCAACACTCGTCAGATCGCGGCACACCTGCGGAGGCTGTCGTGTAACCTCCGAGACCTCCCGTCTGCATGGAGCTGCCATCTTAAATGGCTGATCAAGAGAGGCATGTGGCTCTTAGCAAACATGTCTGGTCGTATAAAATCAGTAAAAATGGACATTGTGAAGCGCATGAATCACATCCGCTGATCTGCATCGGGTCAGAGTGAGCTCTCATTGTCTCTTCTCTTGTTTTTGTCAACATCACGAAAGCAGCTATTCCTCTCCTAAAACAACAGCCAGTTGACAATGAGTAACTGAGAGGCATGTGAACACTGCATGCATACACAAAATAAAGTCACACACACACACACACACACACACACACACACACACACACACACACACACACACACACACACACACACACACACACACACACACACACACACACACACACACACACACAGGAGAAAGGTGACTTACAGGAAGGCCTGTGGACAGTCCTCTTTAGACATCCACTGCCAATGGATGTGTGTGGGTATGGGAAATCCACGGGCGGTGCACCTTAGGGTGGGGCTGCTGCCGTACAGGTACACATCAGTGTCCACCGCCACCTCCTTCTCAATGATATGAGGAGGCACTGTAGAAAAAGACAGAGAGTTATTCCCACTGTCCCTCGGCCAACAGCGAGAGGCAGCTAAAGAAGACATAAACAAGGTAAATAAGAGAGAAAACATGCCATTGACCAGCAGCTGGAAAAAGCGTCTCTGTTCCTCTTTGGTAATCTTATTGGTCAGGATCATTGTGTAATTCCCTGCATCCATTTCTGTGACTCTGCGGAGGATGAGGGCATCACTTCTCTGCTTTACTCTGTAGTCATCCTTCAGTGGTTGGCCATTCTTTAACCTGGGCAGAGGAGAGTAATGTGTAATGTAAGAAATCGGGATCAGCATGAATGTAACAAGGTCTCAAAGGAACACCATCTTCAGCACAAAGACTATAACCTTTTAACATGAAAGATATATAGTATATGTATGATAAACTTCTGCTAGTGCAACTTCTTCTTCTACTGGGAACTTTGACAATTTACCATTTAAAGCTGGGCTCTGGGTAGGCGGAGTACTTGACAGGGATCGATGTTAGATCTCCCACAATTACCTCCCAATCCTTCATCCACGGCTCTTTCATATGGAGGAAAGGTTTTTCTGGAAACGCAACAAAAAACACCAAATAATGTTAGTGACGCAAATAATAAATCTTTCACAATACTTAGGAATGAACCACAGGAATGTGTTTTGGTGATAAAAACTAAGCAGAACATATCACAGAACTTCACATGGACATAAAACATGTTCAAAGTGCAGAAAGAAGTTTTGTAATCTGGCTGATAAACTCCAATCATTGCGTTATTGTAGGAAAGTACTCAACCAAGTTAACAGGAGATTTCAGTTACAGTTATATCCATATTTTAGCTAAATGAACTACAGTCTTTTATTTACAGGTACACAAACAGGATTTTATGATTCACAAGGCACTAAAGCCTCGACACAGACAAACTGTAGTGATTCTTCTGGACACGCCCATCTCATTATCATACGAGCATTAAGAAAATGGGAAATGTTTTGTGGGGAAATAAGGGAATAACTGATTAAACTGTGCCAAGGACAAACAAGTGGGGGGGAAGCGAGTTAATAGAGTAAAATAAATTTGAGTTTTATTTATTTCATCAAGTGGTTGTAGTTGTAAAGGAAACAAATGAAACAGCTTTTGCTTCTTTGATCAAATGATTGGAGATTGAAGAAAAAGTATAAAGCTTTATTATTATTTAACTTTTACTTAATCATTAAACAATATCAGTTATTCATTTATATTGTTGACTTCTCTTTTACTACATTTTGTCAGTTTCCCTGGAAAAAAGCAAAGCAAAAAAAACAAACATTCGACTTAAATGGGAGGTCTCTGTATTCAAAGTAACGCATGAAGAACAGCATGCGGTATGATTACAGCATAGCAACCTAACTACCTAGTGTTTATTTCAGAGTTGCATATATTTACATCACATTCTCAACAATATCCCAGAGTATACAACATATGTCAAGCTGAATTACACGGAAAGATACACTAAAGAGAGAAACACTTGTCCTAGGAGAGAAGAGCATTAAAGAACCTGTGGATGAGGTTAAATCATTTGTCAGAATGTTTTAGGAATGTGTTTGGCCAACATACCTTTACTCTGAGTATCAAAACAGCTGAGTACAACAACATTACATTTCCAGTACACCTACCATACACTTTAAGAACAGCTGAGGCACTTTTCTCCATCTGCCCACTGGATGCAGTGCAGGTGTATTCTCCAGAGTGCTCGACTGTCACGTTCTCCACTATGAGTGTGTTGGACAGCTCCAGGGAGTTCCACAGCTTCTTCTTGTGGGGTGTCGCGTGGGTCGGCCTCGAACCATTCACCGAGGTCTAACATGAGACAGACAATTAGTATTTAAAACAGACGGTATAGAATAATTGTGAAATCAAATGTTTTAAGTGAGAAACAACCAAATATTGGCTTTAGCCAAGCATGAAAAACACACCTTTGCACTTTGACCTGGTGTTGAGATAAAGTGAAGGATTCCTGAAAGCAGGAAGTAAGGAATATGTACAAGGACAACAGGAAGTGAAATACAAAACTTCTGGTGTCTCTGTCTGTCCTCAGCGGTGTGTAAAACAGGCTGATGGAAGGCTGTCACATGTACAGTACTTTATACAAGGGCATTGACCGTCATAGAGGAAGAGATTGAAATGCCTCGCGCACTGACCAGGGCCTGACCGGAGTGAGTCCAGTTGAATTCGATGCCCACGTTGAGCTCGGTTTTGGCAGTGCAGCTGAGCACCAGCCGCTCCCCCACAGACAGCCTCAGTGTCGGGGAGGTCAGGGTGAGTTCATAGATCTTGTATCCTGCGGAAAAGGGAGGGAAAACACGGCAGTCAGTCATTGTTCTCCTGAGACTACCGACTCTGTGCCTACTCTCCCTCACTTGCTCAGCGCCCCACCAAGTCCCTATTTCACTTACTTACCATCAGTCCCTCTCTCACACATACACATGAGCAAAATCCTGCCTTAAGACATAGTCTATCAAGTAAGTTTTGATATTAATTTAGTCCAATAAAACACACACACGTATTGATTACTTCTACAACTTTGACTTCTACAAGTCATACTTTGCTGTGTAAATGTGTTTGCATCTTACCAACAACAGCAACAATGTACAGAGGGGACGTAAAGGTCTCATTTCCAATCCGAGTATGGCAGGACACGACGCCGGCGTAGCTGATCACATGACTGGGAACAGTGAAACCCGTCCTGGCGTCCCACAGAGAGTCCTTCCCATCGGGATGAAGCTCCTTATTTGGATACTTCTGACCGACACAGAAATGTACTGATTTCGAACATAGAATAACAACACCAGCATATTTTACACACGAGCACCCTTATCTGGGTTTGTAAATAAGATAACATTACTTTGAAAACACCACATTAGGTGAAAGAGCTCTGTAAACTGAGATGAAATGATCTGCATCGGGAGTTGTTGATAATAAATTAACTGCTGAGAGTGTTTCTTTCAGCATGTGAGCCTGAAAACACATTAAATTAAAAGGCATTTAGTTTCAGGTTTAAAGAGGCACTCCACTGGTTTGACACATAGGTTAGTTAGTTTACTCATCTTGAGCAGTACATGCCCTTGAAAACAGTTGTCTGTACAATCTGTGACTGTAGAGGCGCTTCCTAAAGTCTGAAAAACAACCCTGGTGATGTCATCTTTGTTTTGGCTTGGGATGGGAAATAGAAAATAAATATATAACAGAAAGCTGGTGTCAAGAACTGGGGCACGGAGTTTAAAAAACATGAACATTAGGCAGTGTTTTTTGTTTTTTAATCTGCAACTGTAAATGATATGTGACACTATTTTAAATCTGCTGTTAAGGCTTTCATCCTATGGAAGTTGTTCCAGCTTGTACGACACTTAAGATTTCCCTAAGAAAGAACATGAAGAGAACGGAAACAGCTCATCCTTACAGTATGAAGCGTAACGTTGAGATTCTCCACCGAGCCTCGGCATGGAATCACCACCCTCTCTCCCTCACGGATGAACACCACCTCGAATTCTTTCTCAGACGGCACAAATGGCACCTTGTAATCTAAAATGAAATGTGCAAACATCAGATATATGTTCAGGTTAAGTTCAGAAGAAAGTTAGATTGAAATTGACACAACACTTAGCAAAGAGATGGTCGAGGTGGAACAGGCTAATTAGGCTCTCAGATTTCTTTGTACAAATGCAATACCAGTAAATATGGTTAAAAAAATGTACAGTATAGTAACAAACAGTAAAACTGCATAGTAGTGTATCCTTTGTGGCTGTAAGAGTAGAAGCCCTTTAGTGGCCACAGCACCATGAGTTATACTGCACTTTCACTATTATTCACTTTTACTACTTTAAGAAAGACATTTCTACTTTTACACTGTACTATTAACAGTATGTTTACACTGGTACCAGGCATCAGAGAATATTTTTAGACTGTATACCCCATATATCAATACATTTTCCTCACTGTTTAGTGTCTATTTGCCATAACTGTATAGCACAACATCACAAAAAGACACAGCCTCCTCAAGACACTTCGATCACTCCATCCACACTCCAAAATAAGGTTATAAAGAGTTATACCGTGGACAAACACATAAGCTGCTACTGAAGTCTTGCCGTCTTCCACTTTCAGGTCTCTGTAGGAGCACTGGTACTGTCCAGTTTCATTGACAGTTGCGTTAGAGATGCGCAGGGTTGTGCAGAAGAGTCCCGATCCACTGCAGTCACTGGTGGAGAAGCGAGCGCTGGTGGGAGGGGTCGTCCACCTCAGGTACTGCCGACCTCTGCCAGTCAAGAGATTGAGAGTTCTGTCTGTATGGGTCAACGGATGGATTGAACTCAATAAAAAGGTATATGTTATACATACCTGCATGTTAGTTCCAGGTTGTCAGATCTGTTCATCCTGTGGATGCCATAGCTGTTCAGCGTTGGTGGATCGGACATAAACCGAAGTTCAATAGCTGGAGGAATCAAGAACACGAGTCAAACGCAGCAAAGACTGACAACAAACACATTAATGACACCAGTCTGTACAGCCCTGCCAAAGAATAGCTACGTGGAGGAGTCAGAGATCACTATTGTTTCCAAAAACACGTACGATATGGTCCTTACAAATGTGTTTATTGAGAATTAAAACAAGTGAAAAGCACATGGTATAAACTGAAATTACAATACAGGGAGGGGGGGGGGGCTAGAACTGTTTTGTAACTGGTGCTCTGGATACTCAGGGCCATTTTTCCACTGCTGCAGAAAATGGCGGAGCTGTGTCAAAACAGGAAGCAGGGGAAGATGGGCCGGCTCAGGCTCAATAGCCCAGCACAGTGTGGCCTAGGTGCGGTTCCTGTTTCTGAGGATACAGGCTGCCCACCTCCTCCCTGTGAGGCCCTAAAGCACATATTGTATTGTATGGAAAAAACTAGTTATGCTGACCAAGTAGGCTTTATTTAAGTTTACCTTAATTTAACATAACGACCTCTAAATTAATAACATGCTAATACTTTGTCAAATATAAACTGGGATTATGACTGGTTGAATTGACATTTTATTTGTCAAATAGATTCACATTTTCCTACTTTTCTCAACATATCCCAGAACAGAAATTAACTCACACACACACTACTTTTGTATACTCTTCACATGTAAAATGTATCAGACTATGCAACTGATCTCAGTCATAATTGAGGACTACATAAAATTGACAGATAAACAAAAAAGAATCTGGTAGAATATATTATTGCCTCTATTACAAAACTCCTTCAGTTTGAAATGTAACTGAAGTCAATAGTTAAGACTTGTATTTAATGTATTTTCTTACCTGCAACGAAACTGATTTTCAGAACAATGCCAAACAGTGGAATGACGGAGACTCCCTGAGCCATCATCCGACAGAAGACATGGACAGAGTCCTCATGAACATCCAATAAAATAAAAAAAAGCTTCACTGCAGTATTGATAATCCTACACACTCAGTGCTAATCCATTGATTTCTGATGCTTTATAATCCTCTCCAGAGAAAGATCGCTGCGCCACAAAGTCATGAAAACAAGCAGCAGTCGCTCAGAAGTGATCAGCAGTGTGTAAAGTGCGGCGGTGTGTCCCCATGGAGCTGAAACTGCTGCTGAGGATGGAGAGACGCGCTTCAGCTGAGCAGCCTGCAGGGGAGGAGCGTCTCTCTCTCACTCCGACTCACAACTACCACGAGAGAGACTTGTGGACTTGTTGCTGGTTGTTGGGAATCTCACTTTTACAGAGCTAGCTTAGCCTACAGGGGTCACCAACCTTTTTGATACTGAGAGCTACTTCAAGGGTACTGAATAATACGAAGGGCTACTTGTTTGAAAGAAACCTCCTGAATAACATAGTTGCACGGTTCACCTTTAATGATAATATTATCATTATTATTAATAATGATAATATTATCATTATTATTATTATTAATAATAATAATAATAATAATAAATATTCATATATGTGAAGAGACTGTCTGATCACATGTTAATGTTAATTATTCCTCACAATAATTATTAACAATGATTTATGGTAGGAAACACAGATATATTTAAACATGCAGCATTATTTGTGTATGTTCTCAATCTATTTCAACATTTAGTTATCACATCTCTGATATTTTTGTAAATATCTTTATTGACAGTTTTGTATGAATGAGCACATTTGTAGCATTTTGTTCAAAATCACACCAGTTATATTTTAGTACAAAGTATCAACAACAACAAAATGTGGAAATCATTAACTGTCACATCTTCAAATCATATCCTGTTTGTACAAACACTAACTTTGTAACATCAGAGAGTGGAGATCACATCGGAACCTTTCTTCTCGTCTCTGAACAGTGTTTTCAATAACATCATTGCACCTTTCAAGACCTCTCCGTCCGAAAAGGCTTTCTTGTTCTTAATTAAATAATGTGCAGCTCTAAATGAAGCTTCCGATGCTTTGTGTGACTTGTTGACCGGCCTCGTGAAAAGAGATGCTGCTGCTCAAAGCTGCCTTTAACTCTCGGCTTGTTCTGCCCGCAGTGCTGCAGCTGGTAGTTAGTTAGTTAGTTAGTTAGCATGGTAGATTCTGTGACACGTACTGAAGTGTCTCCACAATGTGCCGCTTTGCTGTCGCCCCGCAAATGAGACATACACACTTTTCTTTCACTATTGTATAAAATAATTTTTCCTCCCAATCAATGTGAAAATAGTTCGTTTTCTTTCGCTTTTCTGTCATGTTTAGCGTAAAAAACGCACCTCGCGCCCCACCGTAGCTGCTCCCGCTAGCTTGTCTCAGCGAAAAGGGAAATGGAGATTTAGTTTACAGGGTCAGAGTTCATATACATAAAACATTTTGTTTTTTAAATTCTATATTAAATCTTGTCATTTTAAAATAAAGAATAATTCAAGTGTTGTTAAAAAAAAATTTAATCCAGCAAAAACAATTAAATACAAATTTTAGACGGAGCTCCATGGTGACTAGTGCTATTTTTAGAACATGCCCTGCGGGCGACTCACGTAGTCCCTGCGGGCTACCCCTGGGCCTACACATTAGCTTATTTCTTATTAGACACCACTTCTAACTAAAGTGATCATTATTAGGCATATTAAAGTCAATTCCAAGGGAGCAATTATCAGTGGTGGAATAAATACTTACGTATTTTACGTAACTGCAGAAATACTAATAATAGTCCTGCATTCACAGCTTTATTTGAGAACAAGTAAAACGTATTAACTTTAAATATACTTAAAGTAGGCTACCAAAAGTAAGAATATTCATTATCCAGGATGTTCCACTTTATAATAATATATATTATATTGTTGGATTATAATTATTGATGCGTGATGCATGTTTTAATTTTCATCATCTTAAAACATTCATCATTTTAATTACTTTGCAAGGTATTTTAATCTATAATAATATATCAACATTTATTTATTTATATTTTGTATTAATAAGTAATTAACTAAATGTATAAAATAAGTGTAGGTGAGTAAAAAGTACAATATTTCCCTCTGAAATGTAGTTTTATAAGTAGCATGAAATTAAATTAGTTAAGGAAACTAAGTAAAATAGTTCATTTTAATATGGTAAGTAAAGAATTTAATGTGGTTTTCTGTGTCTAAGAAAAACAAACAATTGAGCACTTGATTATATATAAATCATTTGGTTCATTTTTTTAAATAACTGGGTTTTTGTGGCCACATGGAGGCTGCGAGACAAGCTCTGAAAACATTGAAATAACTTTCCTTTTAAGTTGATATGGCAAGCTTGCTTATTCACACCTCCAGCTGATATGGTGCAGCGTTAGCGTTCATTCAGTCATATTTGTGTCCACCTGGGGAGTAAAGGTCTAAATATTAACTCTCTTTTTAGCTTTGTTTTTGGTCAACTCCTAAGAAAATATGTGGCTCAGCTGCTAAATGCTCCACTATGTTCACCAGCTAGCTGCTAACTTTGTCTGTCTGCTCATTTTTATATATTTCTATTCACGCTAACTTTGTTTGCGTACTAGTTCACAAATGGTAAATGGCACTGACACAACTGTAACTCTGTAACACTATGACAATGTCATATTAAGTTGGTTGAATTCTTACGGGTCCTCCATATAAATAATGGGATCCAGTTTAATCGCCTGCACAAAGATATCTGTTAAGGTTTAGACCCAAGTTGTTCGATAATTTGGCATAATTTGTTAATTTCTTTGAATTGTGTGTTTTGATATTGGCATGGTTTCAGGAGGGTGTAGGGAGACGATGGGTTTGTATTTTATGTGCTACATCCACATGTTTCCTGGCCTGGTCACTTCTACAGGGACTCTTCTAATCTGCCTAGCCTCCTCCTAACCAACACTTCCTGGAAGGTACTCCACCCCAACTGCACCTCTGGAAAAACTGGCAGGTGAAACAGGAAGACACACATAGCTGCCCAGGGAGGAGCGTGTATGTGGTCACTGCTCTACAGGGGACCGAGATGCACTTTCTGCTCGACTGTGAGATGTTCTCCTCACTAAACGATTTCCACTTCGGGGAAATAGCCAAGAAAATAACAGACTTCCAAATGGTAACCCCAGGAGAATAACTAGTAGTTTTGCTAGGTGAAGGGACAGCAGCTTCTCTGGCAGCTGAATATGCATCTGCCTGCCACAGCCTGGGATTCACAACCACTACACATTCCCCCAAAGTAGGGATTTCTATAGTATTAAGCAGCTGTATTAAATTGTACAAATCTGAGACTGGGAGGTGGTGAATGTTTGTGTTTCTCCTACGCATTGTTGTGATTTATGCAGAAAAGAGGGAACAGTTGATCTGGGATTGTATACATAAGTATACACAACTATATAGAGAATGCACAATTGAAACAAGAGGGAAAGCGTGTACATGTCTACAGGCCTAATGTAGAAATCAATCGGGGAATAAATAAGAGATAAAACGTGTCACGACTGTGTCAAATTGGATACTATTATTCTTACTTTTATTTTAAATGACTAAAAACCATCTGAGTTTTCAGGGAGCTGGTCATACTGTTGAACTGAACTCAACTTTATAGCACGTTATAGCACATAGCAGTTGACCTAAGTACGAAGCAGAGAAAAACAGAACAAAACAAAGGAATGGAAAAAGTTTAAATCAACGACAATGCATCTAGAAACCACAAACACCTACAGAGAATCAGCAAAGACCTCAGAGGAAATGCAGGAGCAGGTTAGTTTAGGATGCATATTTGCTTTCTTGCCTTGTTACATGAGATGATCAATACCATTAAAGCCAACAAGCTGTGGCTAAAGAAATAGAATCTAGCATTAGTCTGGGATACACAGTTAAGAGCCTTTGGTCACAGTATCACAATTTTCAATGAAATCTCTTCTTTTGTGCAGCAGCACTAAAACATGCGGGGATTGACAAATTACGCACAAGCTTCCGGATACAATGCATTCCCAAGTGTGTAGGAAACCATTGGGAAATAGTATAGAATCAACACTCTCTCTGTCTGTGTGTAACATTCATTTGCGCTATTTTCCTCTGACCATTTCCTGATCTGTACAAACTGATTTGAATCTTCTGCGACCCAAATATTATTTTAGGGTATTCTACAGTGCCCATGGAGCACCAGCTTAGCTGTAATATTTTGGGGGCCTGAAGAGGGTCTTGCTCTTGCCACAGTAAAAAGGGAACGAGGACACTGAGGACATGAAACAGGAAACAGTCCACACTTCCTCAGACAGGATACTGTGCTCGTCTAAGAGGCATCCTGGAATCTAATGCCTCAAAGGCTTTACCAAGTCTTTCACACAAACATACTTCTTTTCCTTTTACACATTACTGCATTGTGTAGAGGAGGAATTCACAGAGTGAGACTGTGAGAGGAAAGCTCAGCAAAAACTGAGCATGAGTGAAGTACTAAGGCCATGAGGTCGGTCAACATCAGGTTCGGTCACACTGTGACGAAGATCAAAGTGTGATGAAGGAGGATTGCTTTGAACAATCACTTACATATAAAACACCACTGCTCACACGGTCGCCTTCCTTTTTTCCTCCGCTACAACTCAGAGGGAAATATTGTTCTTTTTACTCCACATTATCTGTACATTTATCAGTAGTATTAGTTAACAAGATATATTGCAGATAAAGACTTTACATACAGAATCAACAGTACAAAACCTATGATGAAGTTATAAAGTACAATACATTGTTTTAGATTTTACTACCTAACAGTATAGGTTTCTGCTCTTACTTCAGTTAAATGTTGAAGGCAGTCACTTGAATATGTAACATTACTGTTACTTATGTAAAAAATCTTAATAAGAGCTGAATTGATTTGTAGGATATCAACAGAAAATTAACCAGCAACTGTTTTCATTTAAGTCATCAATCAAGCCTAAATGATATATGCTTCTTAAATGTGACTAGTAGGCTATTGGTCATGTATGATAGTAGACATAATATATTTTGGTTAGGACTGTGGTGGGACAAAACAAACTGTTTGAATAAGTCAACTTGGGCTTTGAAAAATTCTAATAATAATCAGTTGTGTAATGATTAGATGCAGCCATAATCTGACTACTTGTGCCATTGTTGCAATCAACTTTGTATGTTCAAATTCAAACTGATGCAAGTTTAGAGAGGAAAAGGTCATGACACTTTTTATGTTAGATGAATAGCTACTGAGGTTTTACATAAAACAACAGCTGTTATTATTAAACTCGGTTTTAAGAGAACATGAGTTTAACAGCGCCTTATATGTAGAAATGTATTGCATCTGGTCCATGCTCTCATGGTGGCTCCACTTGTCCTGTGCTGAGATTCAGGTGCTGCCACCTGCTGTATCATTTCCCCACAATGTTTACTAAGTCAGAATGCGAGGTTAATATCTCTTCTCATGGACGCTGAGTATTACGTATTTCACACAATTACATGGTAAATACGTAAATTATTACGATTAAATAATTACCTGGAATTTCCTGCTTTTAATTTCTTCCGGAACTATTGTGACCGTTTTCCGACGGTCTCTTTTCTGCGTCGCACAAAACATTGCCAACACCGGTGTTGTGTCCGGCAGATCTGGAAAATGACTTGGGGCTCAGTTAGCTTGAGCTTTACTGACGTTTTATGGTCTTTTCTGGCTTTATGTTTTTTTGTTGCTTTCTGTACTCACAAAATCTCACCAAACCTGCCGAGAAAATGTGAAACATGGCGTCTTTACTTGTTATTTCAGGATCTTATTCGGTACGGAAAAACAAAACAACACCTCAAACGAGACGACTGGCTGCGTGCATTTGACGTCCCAAAAAGGTAACTGTCATTTAGAAAACAACTCCACAAACTGTAATGAAATAGATTATAACTTATAATACATAACATATAATGTATACATTTTTTATATTTTTAACAGAAGTTTTAGGGGTTACTTTAATTGATTACACCTGGAAAAACTCAAATGTGTACATGTTAATTTAGTTAAAAGCTATGTTTCAGGTGGTTCTGGCACTTCTATGCCATCTCTGTTGGCTGGAATGGCATTCTTCTGGGCTTCTACCTGAACTTCATATTTCGGCATCAGTCATACCCATCATGGCTAACTGGAATATTAGACATTGTGACAGGTGTACCAAGCACCGACAGTCAAGGTGTGTTCTTCTTCTTTTATATATATATATATATATATATATATATATATATATATATATATATATATATATATATATTTATATTTATATTTATTATATATATAATAATAATATATATAAATAAAGCTTGTGATTTCCTGTTTGATTCACACTGGCATGGTATTCATATTGTCTTTAGTCCCACAGCTGTCTTCTCTGCTGGTGCAGCTGCTGCTCTTCGTCCACTCCCTCAGGAGGCTGCTGGAGTGCCTGTTTGTCAGTGTTTTCTCTGATGGAGCCATACATTTGGTGCAGTATGTGTTCGGTGTGTGCTATTACATCGTACTGGGGTTGACGGTGCTCTGCTCGGATCGTTTTGGAAAAGGTTAAACTGTAGTCTTTCTACGTTGGCTATTCACTTATTCTGCTATGTGGTATTTTAGTTTATTAGTTTATTTAACAGGGGCCATGCACAATACAAACGCTAAGCTAGAGTTAGCTATATCTTATTAAATCTGTGGGCCTTGAGCAGGAAGATATTTGTTTTTAAAACAATAAAGAACAATGCAAACATTAAAAGGTAAACAGTTTGCAAAATTTACAAACATTGCATCACATATAAAACAATGTCATACAAAGTGTATCCATTTACATGTTAGTTTCATACAAAGTTTCAGTTATCACATGTTTGTCTTGATCTATGTTTTTAAGTGTCCAAAAGCAGTTTTCCTAAGTTTTGCCACCAGACACCTCTGGCTGATGCCCTGGTGTCCCAATCATTGGCCCTGCAGAATGACACACATTGTTTAAGTGATGGTGGTGCAAGACCATAAATTAATTGATGGTCTTTTTTAACATCAGGCTGTAAAACAAAGAAAACTGTCAAAAGGTCAGAAAAATATACTTTTGAATAATGCTTTTGATGTTTGTGTTGTTCTTATTAGGGACTGGAACCCTCCTCTCTCAGCTAGACTGGTTTCATGTGGCTGGAAATGTACTTTTCATTGGAGCCTCAGTGGTGCAGCATCAGTCCATGGTCCTGCTGGCCAGGCTTCGCACTGGAAAGTCAGGTGAGCTTGTGCAACTGTTTGCTTAAAACCTGATTCTTGGTGTTTTGAGCCTTTTTAAGAGAAATTATGTATACAATACTGCTGACCATTTCCCAATGCAACATAATTATTAGATTATGTCAGTGATTTTGCTACTACAGACAACCTCTTGTTTCCATTCTTTTCAGATGGTATGCTACAGAAAAACGTTTGCAGAGACTTGAAGTGCTTATAATAAAAATAATTACAGTGTACATTGTCAATATAATGGGTTATTGTTCCTTTAAAACGGCACATTGATTTCAAAAGTGGAGGCTAAAGCTGCATTTTTTTTAGTTTAGTATTTTTTATTTTAGTTTGGGTTATAGAACAGCCTGAAAACACAACATTGACATATTATCACCTTTATAAAGTTGTTATGGGGAACTGAAAACATTTGGTAATTACACATGCAACAGACACAGACAACTCAGCATTATCATCATTTGATGGTTGATTTGGTCTCCAACAATTCCTGAGAAATTCCTGCTCCACTAGGTTCACCAGCTTGTCACTAAATGCTTCTGTCTGCTCTTTGGGGTTTTTGAGCAGGTAGCATACAGTGTAAACAGCTGCTGCTGTAAATAAGGTTGTTTAGAGCAAGTTGTAGAGCAGAAAACCAAAACAATTGCCTAAAAGAGGCTAGAAAGCTCTGTAAAGCTGAGGTTACTGTAAAGTTAGGGATGATTCTCCACAGGTTAACTTAATACAGATACATAATAACCATGTGCATAATAACATAAGTTACATGGGGACTGATGTATTTTCTGTTTGTTGTCTCTTGTGGTGTCTTTCAGGAACAGTGGAGACGCTGGCTCACAGAGTGCCAGAGGGAGGCTGGTTCGAGCTGGTGTCATGCCCACATTACTTTGCTGAGCTGCTGATCTACGTCTCGCTGAGCTTGGTTTTTGGAGGCTTGTCTCTTACCTGGTGGCTTGTTGTGCTATATGTGCTCTTCAATCAAGCACTGGCAGCACAACTTTGTCATGAACTTTATATGAGCAAATATGAGTCATACCCAAGGCATAGAAAAGCATTTATTCCTTTTGTGCTATGAGTGGGTCTCATTGGTGTCTTAGGTTTTGTGTTGCTGTGAAGTCTTAGAGAAATGTCAGAGATGTCTGAGGATCTGAAGGTGTGGGAGTAAAACTCACCTCACTCTCAGCATTGATTGACAAGGTGCTCCAGACCAAGTGAAGATGCTCAATAGCCAACAGGACAACAGTGAACAGTGTCCCACCAGATGAGAGATGAGATGTTTCTTAGAGACTGATGTGAAGAAATTAGATATGTCACAAATCACTTGTTCATCACAGGACCTTGTTTTTGTTATAATAAGATGCATTCATGCAATAATAATGACACATTTTCCCTATTACAACACACAATTGAATCTCGCTATAACTCTTATCTATAATAAGATAAATTATGTTGTTAAAATAAGGACGCTTTAAATGTTTCTTTGATTTAAAAAAAAAAAAAAAAGGCCCATTTAAAACACAAGGAGAAATAAGACTTTGACTGAATATTTTTCTTGTTATAGGGACATATAAAAATGTTCTCGTCATAACAACATACCAGCTTACCTGGTGTAACGAAGGCTGCAATAACAAGAGAAATATCATAAGTATATTGTTACTATACTATGAGAAACAAAGCTTATTTTTTAACAATATCCTGCTGTTGTACACATTGGGAAGTAGTTTTTTTCTCGAATTAAAAAATAAATAAAAAATGTTTTATTCACAACTCACTTTTCACATTGAGAGGTGCTCTTTCATTAAATAATGCTTATGCTATTTATCTAATTTATGTGCACGTTTCAGTTTGTACTGTCTACTTCGCTACTTTTCACTTTCCGTTTTGCGAAGGGCGGGGCTTCGCAGCTGACGCACACCTACACGTGCGCACACACTTACAGAGCGGAAGAAAGGAGAGGGGAGAACTAAATAGAAACCGCGCCGCGCACACAATCTCCCCGCGCCACGCACGCGCACGCAATCCCCCCAGTCCCCTCCAAAGCAGTAAACCTAGGGGAAACACTGACACTTATACCCAATGAAGAAGGAGTGAAATCTTTTTCATGTTTATTGCTTTCTGTAAACCTTTTTGATTAAGTATTTTGTATATATTTGGAGTCTGCACTAGGATTTGAGAATTCCACTACATTAGATAATGATGTAATTGATTGTAATTGAACCTGGTTAAGATTATTGCAATTGAAAAAGTGTACAGAGCATATGCATTTTTGTATTTAAATATGTATTGTAAAATAATCACTTTTGATTCAGATTTGTAAAGAGGTTCTTATATCTCGCAACCACTGAATAAACATTTCATAAGTATGTGAACATATACAAGGAATTTGACTCAGGTTTCCTTTAATCTCAATGCACATACACAGAATAAAGACATACAGTTGAAACTTAAACATCTAACTACTTTTCACTGTCCAGAGGACTCTTAAATTACATATAGAAAAAAAACGTTAATTTTTAAGCAGTGTATGTGTACAGTGTGTACAAACGGTATTTTTGTACTGGGGGATTTATATTATAGTGGCGGACAGAAAACCTTCACGGCAGAGCAGTTCGGCCTCTATTAACAGCAGTTTTGGAGATATCTTTAAATTACACATCATATCTCAAACCTTAGGTTTACAACAGCCCCTCCAATTTCTGATGTTCTCTCTTATATAGTTAAGGTATTCGGTACAGGCCTTAAAGCCTAAAATATTACTAAATTGCTTAAAGATTCTAATAGTAAGAGCTTTAATCTGAAGTCAGCCTTGGAGACCGATCTCTCAAACTCTCACTAACAGAGGGATAATGGAACATCTTAAAGAACTGTAACAAAATGTCAGGGGAACTTAGAACAATATTAGTGCAGTGTGGGTGTCCCCCATAGCTCAACGGTAAAGCATGTGCACTTTTTAGGCTGAGACCTTGCCGTAGCGGCCCAGGGCCCTTTGCTTCGTGTAATCCTCTCACCCCGTCCTTTCCTTTCTCTGTCGCTATCAGAATAAATCAGAAATGGCTACAACAAAAAAAGATTAGCGCAGTTTTGACCATGGTATCAAAATCATCTCAAGGTTACAACGCCTGAATTGCTGGAAGTGTGGTGGGAGCATTGGTACACTCCTCCATATGGTGTGTACCTGCCCGGTTATACAAACACTCTGGTCTATAATCTCAGTCAATAGATTTATCAAACTGATTCTTAAATTAGTAATCCCATTCTACCCAAACCTGTTTGTTCTGGGTGATCCTCTCCCTCTAAAAGCCCTCCCTGCAGTACATGTAGACTGGGTGCAGACACCCCTTATGCTGGGGAGAAAGCATATAGTCACAGAATGGAAGGTGAGCCTACCACCGACCAGGAAGTGGTTCTCAGATGGGTATTGTGGCGGCCTCTCTTCTAGACTCACCTAACAGGTGGATAAATGTGGTTAAATGGGCAAATTACATCTCCTTATTTGAAGGACTCTATTTTATACTATTATAATAACCTGTGACACTCAATAACCTATTCATCTACCAGTGAAGTATTTTCTCTATATGCTGTGTTTACCAACCTATTAATGTATTTTATATTCATTTGAATTTTCTTTTTGTCAATCTCAGTCTTAGTGTTGTCTCCTCTACTGCCTTATAATTTTGTAACTTTGTTTGTATTCTGGTATGTATTCTTTTTATTGATATGTTATTCTAACAATATAGTTTATTATATACAAGTAGTGATGATGATAATGCTGAGTTGTCTGTGTAAATGTTATTGACCTGTTTTAAGCTCTAGTCTTTTAAATGAGTGTATTTTATGACTGTGATAATCAACCTATCATGAAAACTTGATCGCTTTTTCCCCCTTTCAAGCATTGAACTCATTTTTAAGTACATTCAGCCTGACATTGTGACCGACAAGGAGACTGTCCAATTACTGAGCTTCCCTGTGTACGTCACTCTGTTTACGGTCCAATCACCGCTCGTCGTTTGGTCCTGAACGCGGTAGCAAGATTCTAAATGTGATCGTGACGTGTATTACCCATGGATGTATAAAGAGAACCGAGGAGTTCCTCGAATTGTATAGCTAGGTGGTTAATATGAAGTTAGTCAGGGTTATTGCCGTTGATATTAAGTGATTAACGGAAGACAAATTAAAGCTCTAACTTGTCTCTAGTCAGTATTTTGGAAGCCATAATGCCTCTCTTGGTCGGCGGAGGACACCGACGGGCTGATAGAAATGTGATGCCCGTCTTGTTTCTGCTCTCCGCCGCCGTGTTGTTGTTGTCGGTCGGAGTGGCTGCCGTTCCAGAGGAGCACAAACCAGTCCAAGAGCAACCCCCACAAGAGGTAAAAGCATTCACTTCATTATTACCAATTAAATCTTATCGTCGTCGGTCGAAAACCGAGTTTTTGACGCCGGTGTTGCCACTGCTTGCTAGCGCCCCCGAGCTAGCCTGCACATGCTAACTGAGATACCTATCACATTGTGTTCCGGGTGTTGCTCAATTGGGTAAAGTTAGTGCTTCAATTGTTAGATATGGCAAGCCAAGCACATGTTAGATAAGACGAGAAACTTAGGGGTTTTATCAATAGCGTGCATAATGCATAAACTAGTTTTGTTAATAATGTTCTTAAAGCATGCAGCCCCTGGACAGACTTGCACATTTATTTATTTTGTGTAAATTGGAGCTGATTGAATTTCACATTTTCAACAACACAACACTGCATCATAGAAAGCCCAACAACCTAATTCACTGCACAACACCAGGCAGAAGAAATACACATATTAATAAAGTAAAATAGGTGAGGATTGACTTAAAGATAAATAAAAAATAACAGTATTAACATGACAGGTTAAGTAGATTTGTCAGATGTCAACCATATTACTGTTAGATTCCCATCCACTCCTTAAAAGATGAATGCATAAATAGTGTCCATGTAAGGGTGTCCACATGTTTCCTTTCGTTGGGTATTCACCACATCAACCCTCCTGCATTCATGACCGTCTCAACAAAAGTGTCTCTATGTTTACAAATACACATAACATGTTGTAACAAGCAAATATCAATATAAGCGCACACACTGTACTTTATGAGCCCAGAACTTCAATTACTCAAAAATCACTCAACCAAAGGCTCAAAAAGGATGTGTGTTCAGTGGTTTCCTTGTAGTGAGTGAAACTGCAGAACCCAGTTATTGTATTCTACAGACAAAACAAATGTATCCTCTATTTAGAAACTGTTTGTAACCAAGCTGACTTTCACTGTGTTTTACTGTGTTGCTTTTCTTTGCAGAAAGCCTCAAGTCCCCATCCAATAGGCCCAGTAGTTTCTGAAGATGCCTCCGGCAAAGGAAACCTGGGTTTCATCCATGCCTTTGTGGCCTCCATCTCTGTCATCATCGTCTCTGAGTTGGGAGACAAGACATTTTTCATTGCAGCCATCATGGCCATGCGTTACAACCGTCTCACCGTGTTGACTGGTGCCATGCTGGCCCTGGGACTGATGACTTGTCTCTCTGGTTAGTAAAAGTGGATATTCTGGTTTTGCATGCAAGTGTAATGTGGAGTTATTCTCCACCTTTTGCTGAATAATAATGTAATAATTGTTGTATCTATCCCCCCAGTGCTGTTTGGTTATGCCACCACCATCATCCCTAGAATCTACACTTACTATGTGTCCACCGCTCTGTTTGCCATCTTTGGTATACGTATGCTGCGAGAGGGGCTGAGAATGAGTCCAGATGAAGGCCAGGAGGAGCTGGAGGAGGTGCAGGCAGAGATCAAGAAGAAGGATGAAGAGGTGAGCCAAGGTTTTACTTCAAGACCTAGAAAGACACTTTTACCCCCCGTGGATCAAGTGGGTGACTTTAAGTCATTACTAATAAGTAAAATAGCATACATCATTTATATAAGCATCCACATAAACACCTACAGCGTGGGTCCTGTTTCTGTCTAGTAGCACTGTTTCTCTTACTCACTGATTACAGATGGTTCATATTACTTTGTCACCAGGAAAGTTCTGTTATGGTGTTGAAGATATTGTTTTACTTGCAAATGCAAGGAAAAAATGCCTTTTATGTGTCAGTGTGAAGATTTAAGCGTGAAATTGATTTTAATACAAAGTCCAAGGTATTTTTATCATCAGGCTGTATGGCTGTTTCAATCACATCTTTTATAGGTAGCTTTTTATAGGTTATAGTGAAGTTTGCCTAACATCTCATTACTGTCATAAATACTTATTTATATCCGGGTAATCCTCTTTTATAGATGGCCACATCTCAGAAGTTTTTTTATTTTATCTGAAATTGTACCATAAAAGTTCAACTGTTGAAGCACATGCACTCTGCCGTAGATTGAACCAAAGGTTTCCCAGATTATTACTCAAACCTCTAGTCAAATCTAAAACTGTGTCACATAAAGCAGGTGAATCCTGACATTCATCTCTGTGTCTAGTGACATGTACTGTGTAAGAGAGTGAAACATGATACAGTCACGAAAGTACTCGTATTTCAATATCTGAATAGAGCATTACATCCAGTGTTTTAGTCAACTTTGTCTTGTGTTGTCTGTGCAGCTCCAGCGGTCCAAGATGGTCAATGGGACTACAGATGTGGAGGCTGGATCAGGGACTGCCATGCCTCAGGGAAAGTGGCACAGCATAATCTCCCCCATCTTCATCCAGGCTCTCACCCTCACCTTCCTGGCAGAGTGGGGGGACCGCTCGCAGCTGACCACCATTATTCTAGCCGCCCGGGAGGTTTGTCACATTTATTTTTAAGGCAGACTCCGGTGTCTTAAATACTTTTTTTAATACCTTATCTCTCAGTATACAGCGTTCTGAGTTTGAGCCATTCCACAAACAACAAATGCCCCTCAATGCTGTGTTGATGCACTGATTAAGAAATATTAAGGGAAGACGATGTATAAATGTCTTAAGCATCAACATGAAAGGCACTTCTTTTTTTTAATTCCCAGGATCCATTTGGAGTTGCAGTGGGTGGTACACTTGGACACTGTATGTGTACAGGACTGGCTGTGGTAGGAGGGAGAATGATCGCCCAGAAAATATCTGTCAGAACAGGTAAGATTGTGTGTTTTTGATTTTCAAAAGCAGATTTGTTCAATCAGCAGCTCAAACATTATTTTACGCATGCGAGCATCAAGACCAAGTTTGGTTTATCAGTGCTAATGACTTCAGGCTCAGTGAGACACATACAGTTCATCTTGGTCTTTGGAAAACATATTCAAAGTCAGATAATTTTTTTTAGTTTAGAGAAAGATACAAATCATGTGGAGGTCTGTGCACATTTTGTTGATCAGATTTTAAGATTTCTTATTTTTCTCTTGTTTTATTAATTCCTTTCTTTTTTAAATGTGTTCCTAAAACTACATATTAGTGAATGACCCAACACTTGTTTAAAATTCCCTTGATCTGTAGGACAAAGTATACGTTGGTTAATTGTCTTTATATTCCACTCCATAATTAAATACTTTGTTTCCATAGTTACAATCATCGGAGGAATTGTTTTTCTGGCGTTCGCCTTCTCTGCCCTGTTCATCAAGCCAGACGCTGGATTTTAATTGGAAGAAAGACTTTCAGGTTTTTTCTCTGTACATACTTGTAAAATGTGGTTACGTTGCTTTAGAGAAACTGTAGTTTTAACTCTGTATGTGTCCAGCACACAGTGTGACAGGCGAAACGGAAAGCCAGAGTCCCGTCCTCATCTCCTCGCTAGCCCGTTGCACCACAGTCTGTAGCTCAGTGGGTTTTTCTTGTGGGGGTTGAACACTTCAACATGATTTTTCTACCATTAAATAACATTTCCCAAAAGTCTAAGAGTAGTGCACATCAAAGCCTTGTAGTAAATGTTTTATCTTCATCAAGTACAGCAGTTAGATACACATTAAACTTAGAACAGAAAGCCCAGGAAACCTTTCAGAAAGTCTGACTTCTATAGGAAGTAAACCTTGAGTTAGAGAGGCTAGCTTGGAGCGGGGGCAGGACTGTAGCTCTCTATAAGAGCTGTATTCTCATCACAAGGTGTGTGAGCGAAATAAGACTTGATTGTTACTGAGCCGAGCCTTCTCTAAAAGGTTCTGAGGCTCAGAAGCCGAGCCTGACATGCAGTACTCCCCTCAACACTCAGCTGTCAGTTAAACACTAAGTCCATTAAAATATATATTTTGCCTTTTTTTGTTTTTAAATGTTTAATTGTTTTTTTGTTTTCTTTGACACAAGCCCAGGTGCTGTCATGTGACGGTTAACAGATTAGTGACAGTGGACCAAGCTGCCAGTTTGCTCCAGCGGGGGTTGTGCCATCTTCCTCTCTGGGTGACATTTTGTGCCACAATGCATAAAAAGAGGGCCTACTTTATGTAATATTGTAATTTCCCAGTGTGAGGTAAACACTGAAAGAAAAAATAACCAACAGTACATCATTTAGAAACTGTTTTTGAGATCTGATTTAAGTTTTAGATTTGATTTGAGGGAGAGGCATCATTGAAATATTTCCCTCAGTTATTATTCTGTTTTACATAGGAGCAGTCTTTTAAGGAGACATGAACCACTAGAATACCTCTGCATCCAGGTGTAGCCATACCCATGTTGGACTAGAGCTACATCACAGCTGAAAATAGCTTATGTGCACCTCTTCAAAAATACAAATCACTTATTGGAAATATTGATCAGGGGACTTCATATTTCCTGCTTCTAGTTTTGGGTGCTGATGGTAAACAAAACGGGGATCGGGTTAAAGAAAGGCCAGTACTCCGCTCAGATTCTCCCACAGATTAACTCTTCCTCAGTGTTTTTAAAGCCATTATGTACAAACTTTGCTGCCTCTATTGTTGCCGCCCCAAATCAAAAAAATCAATCAGGTACAGAATAAATAACGGTTACCACCATGTGATTTATCCTACTAACAAGTATAAGTCACTCCTTTTGCCATAAGCAGCTGTGTTGTAGCTACAGCGACACCAGAACACGGCACTGTTATTCAAGCCTATGGTTCACCTTTTATTTAAAGTGGTATCTATTTATTTAGCTTAATTTTCTTTCCTTTTTAAAGCACATGTACTGTAAGAACAGAAAGAGTGGGAGAGGTAACCATAAACAAGGAATAGAAATATTTTTTTTTTAAGTGAACAGGCTCAAACTGCATTGTCAATATTTGACAGGCTGTGCCCAGCTGTGAAATACTTCTGTTTGTGATACAGGTTGGTTAAAATGCCTATAAATCTAAATTGCTCAATAAAAATATTTCATGTGTTGTCTGATTTCTGATCCAATGTGTGCTGTTTTGAGCTTAGTGGACAAGTAATAAACGCATCAACAGACTTTTCTTTACAGTTTTATTCTCAAATTTAACGGGGAGCAAACGATTGATACATTTGCCTTAAATGGTTGTGTGTTAATGTTTGATTGGTTTGGCTCAGGAAATAAATGCAAGGCACACATGTGTAGCGCTTTCAGCATTTATTCATGAATTACAATGCAGTGAGGGAATGATTAATGAAACAATGTGTCTATTCCTCATCCTTTCTGAGCGTGTAACGTCTGATCTAAATTCATTTCCAGTCAAAGCTTCAAACTGCAGCCTAAAAAATGTCACTTAACATAAAACTGACCAGCAGGTGACAGTAGTGGATGTAAAGAACCACACAAATTAATCCTCCATCCTTGCTCCTCAGCATCAGAATATAAACTGAACATTTCAGGCGTAAATCTACAGTGTAGCATAATTTGATATCGTTACTGAAACTTCCTTGTATTGGGAAAGGGAATGAAAGTGCTTTACTGGAAAGTGGTACCAAACTTTTCAAATGATACCCGGCCGTACTATCTCAGCGTGGCAGGTGTTTTTTTACGAGAGTACTGCAGCAGTAAATTTCATGAGCCAAACAATAACGGCACACAAACATGAAGTGAGAACACTGATAGACATTCAGAGTTTTTAGTTTGTACATCTGAACTACACAACTTCACACAATGCGTCTTATCATTTAGGAATCCCCTCTCTTTGGATAAAAAACATTTTCCCTCGTGTTTTGTGACTTGGCAATGACTGTTAACTTCGTGTCCTCTTTTAAAAAGATTGTGTCAATTTCAACTATGTCCAGCATGAAGGAAAACATCTTGACTGGCTGCTAAAGACTCAAAAACACCTTTAAATTTGATACAAAGACTTAGCATGACCATCATCTCACAAGTAACGACAAGTTTAACAGTTTTTATGTCACAGTTCGATTCGATCCTTCATGCTTGCACGTTTAAAAGATGTGCCGTTACTGTGTCTGATGTCGTGTGTCTATGCGAGCTCAATGAGGTCTAGTCCGGTTATAGAAAAATAATTTAGTTCTCTTATTTACTGCGACATAGATAGTGCAAATTCTCTCACAGCCACACGTCTCATGCAAAACACTTTTGTTAATGATATTTAATTACATTCTTGTAAGTATATTGCACCTCAAGAGTGCTGTTTGCATTGAGCACAGGGTCAGGTCCACTCTACAAGTGTTAAGCAGAGAACTGTTGTGTGTCTTTTTTTAAATATTGATGTGTTACAGCACCACAACTGATTTTCAAGAAGAGATGAGTGCTGTGATAAGGTGCAGACCATGAGGTCTACCTATATATATAGCTAGATGCACAGAAACAGCACAGTGGAGGATGCAGGTATTAGAGACTGTATGGAAACCATTAGTGGGGGAGGTGGGTGATTTCTTTGTTGCTGAATGGGGGGGGGGGTCTTACATTTTTTCATGGCTCAGATTTCTTTTTCATTTCATGATTTTCTTGCAGGAAAGAAAAAAAACTACATCAAAACATTCAAGTAAAAAAACATGCCTTGTGACGGTGCCATGGATCACAGAGTTGCGTTTCTGCCATAAGCAGAGGACAATAATCATGTCTCAGTAACAACTTTATTTTTAGTTGCTAGTCGGATCAATGTCTGTTTTGAGAAACAGTATATGTGGATTGTTATTGTTAGTAGAGATGGAACAATTTTCTTCTAGCCTACAATCACCTTCACTTTATTCTGCATTATAAATTAACTTTATAGCTTTATAAGCGGCGTATTAAATGTATCATATACATATAATATGATGCATGTTAAGCACAACCCTCCCTGTGTAGGCACCAGAAGGGGTCTTGTGCCACAAATGGGGGAAAGCTAGAATATTATAGAGCTGAAGTGTGTATGTAGCCTCTCGTTCAGTGAGAGGCAATAACTGTTCAATTAGTAGCTTGTGCTTCAGAAACAGCTGGCAAATACAAAATCAACTCCTATTGTGTGATATGGGCCAAAACCAAATATTAAAATAACCTTAGAGGTTGTCCTGCTTTTTCAAAAAGTCAAACTCGCCATCTCAATAACTTGTATACAGTTCCTTAGACGTCTTAGTTGCAATTAGAAAAATGAATGAGTGAATGGATGAATTAAGTGGCCATACTCCAACACGATGTAATATTGACACTGGATATAGCAAGTGACCGACTGTAGTCTGACAACAACTCCACATGGGTATGTATCATAAAATAACCAGTTAGATATGAAATAACTTTAACCAACAAATGCAACATGACAACCACTGTAAAAAAAAAAAAGACCAATGACATAAATACAATACAAGTCAAATGTACTCTGAAATGAGTGATTGGAATATTAAGTATACAATGGGAGCAATAATCTCCTGATAACATCACATCCCACTTACTAAACATTTGAAACAGATGACAACTTTGGAGTTCAACTGAAGCGTCATAATGTGAAAGTAATAATTAGAGTTAAAAGATCTTTTCAACATGATCTAACACACAAACTGAGCCGGGCTTTAGTTCATGTCGCCGTAGAAACAGCAGCTGTTAAATGTGACATTAGGATAGATTCTGTTCTGATTGTTTAAGTGACGCAGCTTTTTACCCTTTTGCAGATAAATACAAAAGGAAAGAATATTACACTTAAACGTCTCCAAATGAACGACAACGTTGCTCTGCATCTGCTGGATGTGTAAACAGGAAAAGTCTTTACTAAAAAGTTCACTATTCCAATTTAAAAAGGTGATAATATATCAGAGTTTGGTTCACAGCTGGTTTCCGTTGCCGACTGGAAGTACCCCAGAAGGAACTGGAGGAAGGCGTTTGGAAGAGTCTGGGCTTCTCTCTTTAGCCTGTTGACCCAGATTAGTGGCTAAAGACTGGATGGATAATCAGTTTGCCAATGACGAGTTCATGATTAGCACCATGCCAACACAATTCACTCAAGCTTAGTCTGAGAATATTAGCCACAGGTTAACAGGTCAGATTGTTTAATTTCAAATATACATTTATAGAATAAATATCTGGAGATTGAACAAAGCCTTTCCAGGACCCACACAGACATTATGGAAAGCTCTGACATGGAGGGCATAAGTGCTAAAAAAGGAAGAAATAAGAATATGAAGCATTATGTTGGCAATTATTATTGTTACAAACATTTAGCTTAACCATGGTAGTCTTTAGTTAATTCACAATATTCAAGTTGGATTGAGTCTTTAGTGTGCAGACTTTAAGCACATCTTAAAAAGCTTTAAAAAATACTTTTTCTCTATTATTTTGACAATTTTAGGAAATCTGTGAAAATATGGGTCAAGGATTAAACAAACTGACACACAAGCAGCATCGGCATCGTCTGCTACGCAGACACAAACAGGGAGTCTGTGAAAATATCAGCCACTTTTTTTCTTAGAGGACTAGAAAAAAACATATTCAAAGCTGTAAATAACAGACTACGCATTTCATTTCATGCATCATATAAAATATTAGTTCCTTCTTTTTCATTATATTTACATAATATATTACACCTGATGTTCTGTACAGTAAAAGTTCAATGTACACCACATTCTTAAAAATATGTTCTGACCCATAATTATTTTGACATGAAAAACAAGAGTAGGAGAAAACAAACCAGCCTCTGGCTGTTCTGCAGGACGTCCTTGACGCTAGATAGAAGCTTCGCTGCATTACCTCAATTAACCAGAGAGCTCTGCATAAAATAATCCTGTGAGGGTGAAACGCGCACACACGAAACACACCGGGAGAGGGCCAGGGAAGGGTGTGAGGGAAAGTCCATTATATGGGTTGTGGCTCCGTTTTCTTGGAGAAAGGGCTTTGTCTCTGAGCCAAAGCCACAACGAGCCCAGTCCTGGTTCTCTGCAGCACTCTGTGCTCAGGAGTTAAGTGCAAACAGCAAAACATCCTTGTGAAGGGAGGGAAGCCACAGCGTGCTCATCCAATCCCTCCTCAGCCTGAGGCATGGTCTCAGTGCTGACATTTCAGCAGGACTCCTCTTTAGACCCCGGACACAAAGACACCCACACTTGGGTTTGGCTCACTCCACTTCGGATTGGCTTTAGCCAGCTACTGTGGCTGCGTAGCAGAGCGATCGGACAGACTGTCCGCCCTGTGAGGGGCCAGCTGCTGATGCTGATGTTGTTGTTTCTGCTGTTGTTGATGCTGTTGCTGTAACTGCTGTTGCTGTTGTAACTGTTGGGTTGTGGCAGTGAAGGCACCCTGCTGCTGTAAAGGGAACGCCGCCTGCAGGATCAACTGGGTGGACTGATTTCCATGAAGCAGCCGAGAAGCCTTGAATGGAACATTTTGATTAGTTATGTCTTGGCATGGATATTAACCTATTGAGTCATGCACAATAAGTCCATATTCAACTTAAAACTGCACTAGGCAACATATTGGTTTTGACATTTTAAATGACCTTTTTGAAACACTTTATTGAGGGTTTGCAATGTCACCACCCCTTCAGTCACTGACTCACTGCGGCTGCTGTGAATGAAAAGAACTGTGATACTGAAGAATATTCTCCTCGTCTGTAGACGGGTCAGAATAAATATTTTGATTTGATTTTGTCACTCAGATAACCAATTGCTTTGGGCAGCTAACAAGCTAAGCAAAGTATCACCTCATGTTGTTTCTCTGCTCTTTGGCTGTTGCCAAATCTTTAAAAACATTTTTGCATCTATTTGGGCAGAAATAATCGCAAAATGTCTCTTTAACATTTTATTGCCGTTTGTTTTTCCAAGTGAACGCACATTTCAGATGCTGATCGGTGCGTGTTTGCCATTCAGTGTCGAATGACAGCGGTGTCTTCCATGTACATTGACATCACATGAATATCTCTCTATTGGATCGGATTCAGTTCTGATATGACAGTGTGTAGTCCTTTGACCACATGCAAGCTGTATATTGTTATACTGTGCTCACACATACGGAATACGCAGTTGCTCAATAACTGTCACTGTCATTTGGAACCACTGAAGTGCAAAGTTACATAGTTATCTTAATGTTCATTTCCACATAAGTGTTACCTGTAGGAACTGTGTTTGCTGTTGGGCCAGTCCAGCCTGCCCTAGCTGCACGGCTGTGACCTGTGATTGCTGATGTACCTGCTGCTCCTGCTGCTGCTGCTGCTGTTGATGCTGCTGTGGTGGCTGCTGGGAAATGCTGATGGTCTGGGTCTGGCCCTGCTGAGGAGCGAAGGCCGTCACCACTTGGCCCATAAACATGGTTGTGGGGACCATAACGGCCCCACATGCCATCTGCCCCGTCATTAGCTTAGTGAGCAGCTGAGGACTGGCAGGGAACCTGTCGGAGACAGGAAGTGGGCAAAGGTCAGGCAGAGGTCACTAAATCACATGGTTTTACCTTAAAATCTTCTTTGAAAAAAGCTTTGAATGTCTGTTGTCATAATTCTTTAAGTCTTCACCCTAAAATATAAAAATAAATCCTCAACTTGAATAAAAATATCAACTTTCTTTAATTAATATAAATGTCTGCTCGACCACCTCCTTTATACAGGTGCATGTCGTCCTTTATATGTGGCAGGTGGGAAAGCGAACCTGTTTTTTGACCCCAGTGAAAATTATGTTTTAGAAAAGCTGAACACGAACGTATTTGGATTAAAGCAGAATATTTAGTAAGATAAACATGTTGTGAATATCGGAAATGAATACATCTAATTATTTTTCAAAACATTTGGCCCTTGGACTTTACAACGTTCTGGAGTTATTGGACATTTTTGGACAAGAATTCACAGGAATCAGAAACAATCCCACACAGCCAACATTGTAATCGAAATTGGACAAATACTAATAATATTAGTGTAGTCTAATCATTATCTGCAACTGTGCAGAAATACCAGGTTTAAACACAATTAATAGAAAAAGCAGCTGCGCAGCATTTTAATGTTGATTTAGAATTCAAATGGCAACGTTATAAATGAAGCTTCGAAGCTTCAAACTATTCCGTAAAGCCTTCAATTGCATTGTAGAAACACTACATTAAACAAGTGACGATACAAAAAATGCAAAATGAGAATAGTTTTTAAATGAGGATGCAAACCTAATCTGAGCTGAACGGTCCTGTGCAAATGTGGCCACAGCAGGAGTGTTGTGTCCAGTATTCTGAGCCAAGCTGGTGGCAATCTGGACCACGTTGGCTGGGCTTTGCTGAGGGATCATCATTGTGTTGTAGAGAGATGCAGGCAGTGGATTCTGTTGAGGCTGCAGAGTTAGAGACGACCGCTGAGATTGAAATACACAGAAAGAGTAAAGAGTAAGTGACAAGCTGTGGCTGTGTTAGATGTGTTTAATGAACAGTGAGGGGAAAGGGACGACTTTGCAGTTTGTCAGACCTGTGAGAGCGCTGTGCTCTGTTCCCGTAGGAGCGTTTGTTGCTGGGGCTGGACAGCATGTTGTTGCTGTATGCTGTTCTGTAGAAGCCCTGCAGAGACCACCTGGCCCTGCATGCTGAGAGTTCCCCCCTGCTGCACAGCGTTCCCCTGGGCCATCTGAACAGAGCTGAGATTTAGTCCGCCGGTTCCTTTTGGCAAGAACATCTGAAACGTACAGCGCAGATTCTAACTATAACAGCAAAACATCCAACCAAACAGTAAGTAAATACATTTTTTTATTAAAAAAAAAAGGGCCAAGCAACAATACATTTATCGAGCTGCATGTTTTCTCACCTGCAGGCTCTGTCCCTGCACTCTCTGCAGCTCGTCCTGGATCTGCCGCAGCTCATCCTGCTGCCGCTGAATATTGGCCTCGATCAACCTGGTCCTCTGCTCCAGCTGCTCTTTCAGGTTATGCATGACTTCTAGCTGGCTGGAGAATTGCACCATTGACTGCCAAAGTACAATGACACGGGGACACAGCAGGAAGTGAAATGGCAGCTGCTGAGGTGGTTCGTATGTCAATATTTGTATCTGGCGTTGCATGAAAGGAGCGATTCTATACTGCGATTCAGTGGCACATGCAAGGTTTCATGCAGACTAAAATCCAACTGAAACTGTGGTGCAGGGATATCTGGGGTAGCCTGCCTGTATTCATCAAATGTCTCAGAGTAGGAAACCAAAACATTGATTGGCACACGTGATCTTATTAGTCAGAGGAGAAAAGTGTATTTATTTTTTTTGTATTTGGGGATAAATAAAATAAATATCAATATCAATATTAATCAAACCAAAGCATACCATGAAGAATTATATTATGTTAAGAATAAATCCAACAATGAGGCTCCACTGACAGATTCAGCTAGATTTATGGTGCACGCAAATCTGTCTGACTGGCACCTAAGATAAGATATGAATTAGGCTTTAAAACAAATGAGCTAAATATCTTACCTGGCCACTGATCTGAACTTGTTGCTGTTGAGGCTGCTGTTGTTGTTGCTGTTGTTGTTGTTGCTGCGGTTGTTGTTGTTGTTGTTGCTGTTGTTGTTGTTGCTGTTGTTGTTGTTGCTGCTGTTGTTGATGTGAAACCCCGGATGGAGCCATGTTCTGTCCTGTATTTTGAGAGCTCATCGACTGCTGAAAGAATGAATACAAAACAACATTAACACCAAACAAAAAATGATGAAGAACATTTCAAAATAAAAGCACTTCAAATCTCCCTGTTCTTGTTCCTTCACCGACCTGACTGCTGATGGATGATCGTCGTTGTGATGTCATCTCCACAGCAGAGACAGACTGGCGACCTGGTGTACTCCTGTCTCCCTGAAGCTTCATCTGGGATGCTGAGAGGGAAATATACACATGAAGCTCATATTAAAAAAAGAGAAGACCACTTAATATAAAATAGTGTCAGTCATAGAGATTGTTGAAGGTGCGTACAGGCGGGGTCTGACACAGCCGTGTGCGAGGATTTACGCGAGCTGCGGGACGAGGCCGAAGGTGTCCGGCTGTGGTTGAAGCGATCTAGAGCCTCCTTAATGCCGGAAGTGTTGAGCTGGGACTCAGAACCTGAGTCCTGGGACTGCTGTGAGGTGAGATAGAAAGTCAGCTGTGGGTCTCCACACGAACCCATGTCACAGATTACTGATCCATCATCCCACAAATAATAAAACAAACAACTACTGTTGAACAGAAGTTTCACCTTGTCTGCTATGATCTCAGGTTGTGATTCTTCAATTCCCAGCTCTCTGCGCTGTTCTGCTCTTACTTCAGCATAACTGTAGAGCAAAGACAGTGAATAAACTACACTTATATAACATCGTGATTAAAGTGTAAGATGTGAGACAAGGATGATGCGTTGTTCTAACTCTTGTCTCTAATGTAAATCTTCCTTGTACCTTACAACAGTGTGTGTGCAGACAATAAACTCTGGTCTGGAGTTCCACTGGTGGTAAGTAATGTAGTAGTGGGTCTGAAGCCAAATCCACTGCTGCCCTTTGGTGAGGAATCTGTAGTAGCAGGACTTTCCTTTGCCATATTGCATTACTACGGACACACAAGGAGAAGGAGCTCACTATAAGAAGCTAAGCTCCAAAAGAAGCTGAAAATCGTAGATGACCTAATTTTAATGATGTCTGAGAAAGAAGTACTCACAGTGTTCGTGGCATTTGGCAAGTGTCTCCAGGTCATCTACATGGTAGTAGTCATATCCTGATGTACCCAGCACCTCAAATGGGAGGTAACCTATAATGGGTGGAGCTCTGGACAAACACAGAAAATGTTATTGAGATGAGTCATTGGGAGAACTTATTTTAAAAAGGAAAAGAAGAGGCATTTTGTATTATAATAATATGGGGATAGTTACTATGAGTTACTATGTTGATACTTCATTTTGTTAAAACAATTATTGGGGAACTGCCACACTACACGGGACACTGTGTTCTTAACACAGAGGGCTACACATCGCTGATAAGATCAAGAAGTGGCTTCTTTGACGTTGCACAGATGCATCACCAGATGCCTTTAATATTAGCTTTGGAATTGGACCAATGAAAACACACATTAGAATGAAAACATTGTAAAAAAAAACAAAAAACTGTACCTGTGGTCCAAGAAGAGAAATTTCCACTCTAAACTATGTCTGGAGGTGAATTCCTCATTTGGCTCCTCTACGGTGCACATCTCCTGTGAGCGATAGAGGTGGAAGTTTAGAATGTATTTTGACATTATCTACATAAAATACATGAACTAAATACTAAATTATCTGAGCCACTATTGAGCTGAACATGCAGGAAATAAGGGGAGTCAGAGAAGGCTGATATTAGCCGTTATATTTTCTTTAAAGGGAAGTGTTGATTGTACACCAGCACTGCTTAGCCTCACAAGTTTCTGCCTCTCTTTCTTTCAGGTTCAACTGTCTCAGTTTCGTTACCACCATCTTTATTCCATAACGGTGATGGTTTATTGTTTAGTTTCTATTCCAAATTCAATGTCACTCAATTTCCAACAGTAACAGCAAAATCAAGCTCAGCTGGAGAAGTTCTCCACACTGGGAAAGAGACAAATAGATAAAGGTTTTTGTATATAGGAAAAGTGGTTGCCAACAGAGTCAACATGGGACTGCACATAAAGGTTGACATGAGCCCAAATGTGTTTGCCTGGGGTGACTGGGCAACTGACTGTTGACCCATTGTCCTAATTAAAACAAACCCAAACCCTGAAGCATGAATCTGAAGTGAGAAGTGGAAGATTGTCTAATGCTTCTTACCTTGATAAACTGTGGTTTGGCAAGCCTGACAGTTGCTATGAGACACACTCCTTCTTCAAAAGCAGAGTGAAGCGATCGCTGGATCACTCCTTCAAAACCGTTTCGGGTACAGTTAGGCACTGGTGACACATGAAACAACGGAACATTTTGTGACTTTACGGACAGGAAAGCTCAGCTTGAGGCTCAGACAGTTAATGTGGTGTAACTCACCGTTATTCAGGGACTTGAAGTTTCCAATGAACTTGACGTATTCGTACACAGGGGGCTCTTTGGGGTCGATCGTCCCTCGTAGCATGTGGCAACAGAACTCCAGCTGGTTTTTCGCTGGAAAGAAATAATTACAGTAAGACTTGAACAAAAGAATTGGCATTGGGATGACTAGCTATACCAGTAAAATGATATAACAGCATAGTCAGACTAATGTAAATGCCGAGATTCAAATAAAAAGTGTCCACTTACTTTTCAGATATTCGGGCGTCAGTGTCTCTCCTTCCATGATATGAGAGGACAGAGCCTTGTACACATCTGAATGCTCCCCCATGGGCAGGAAGTTCAACAGGTTCTGATCCACAAGATCAGACTGAAACACAATAAACATCTTTAACACAAATGAGTCTTTGAGCATGTGTTGCTTGTAACACTGTATCAAACAGGCACTGTTGAGCTTTGTTATAAATATTATACAAATGTAAGACTAACTCTGTTATCATTCATTCACGATATACTCACAGGCAAGTGTTCTAGGAGGGACGTCACACTCTCAGAGGCGTAGATTATATTCCCATCAGTCATAATTGCAAGGAAAAACCCATCTAATGCCTGACAGAAACACAATGTACTCTTTTAATTCACTCAGTCTCGCATGTAAACAAAAAGAAAAGACCTCAGCACTCCGTGTTTAGATAGAGCTGGACGATAATTCAATATCATCATTTATAAATCATGAAATTTCTCAGAAAATCTCATGTGAAATATTTTAAAAGGGAATATCATTGGAAGACTGCGGATTAGTTTTTATCATCACGCTTCACGTTACCACAGAGTTCAATGAGGTTAACAAACTGGACTTCAGGGAAATCCAACTATTGTCTTAATCTGATTACTCTGTATTAGTATTCATGCATGTAAACATAGTCAGTCAATAGTTTTATTTATCAAGTATTTAATTCACACAGATCTACAGAGAAATAGGCTTTACCATGTAGATATTTCATATTGACTATTTATGTAATTACCAGAAAACATGCAGTATATCGGGATAGAAGATTCTGGCCATATCGCCCAGCCCTATGTCTTATCTCACCTCCAACATCAGCTGAGTGAACTCTTCATTACTAAGAAAAGGAGGCTTCCAGTCTTGTCTGATCTCAGTTGACTCCGACTGAGCAGCGATCTCTGATAAAGGAGACATAAAAACATGTCAACCAACAGGTTCGGCTGAAGAGTGTGACCCACAACTCTTTGTATGACAAACGGAAGTGTGACGCTCCTCACCCTTGTGTTTGTGCAGGAAGTCGATGCTCTTCTGCAAAATAGTGGACTTGTCCATCTTCCGGGTGTTGCCCGGCAACATGGTGCCCAGCTCCTTGATGAGGACATTGAACTGGTCTCTGCGCTTCTTCTCAGACTTGTTACGGGACACACTGTGGGTTTGGACACAATAATGATGAGAACACATTTTTCAGGTCACGTACCATCTGGATAAACGGACACAGGGTCTACGTGGAGTGTTCATACTATACAGCAGACTTTTTTAACCTTTGTTGAGGATATGGAAGCTGACAGGATGATAATGTAACCAATTCATTTGTTTTATTTATTTTCCCTTTACGGATGTCTGGCTATGTATGATAGATAACTCTGTATGTCTGGAATATGTGTTTCTTATGTTGGACTTGATATAATGTGAAAAACACCTTGATTAAAAATAAAAATAAAAAGAATAGGAGGACATTTTGTCTTTATGGTCTACAGTAGTGTGGGCATTAGTTATAGCTACATAAGCAATGCTGCATTAATGCGAGTGCTCCAAAAGACTACAACTGTATTTGTTTTGTGGCAAATAAACCACATCTATAAAGAACTTTATTAAGAACATGGGACAATATGGTGTACCACTACTTCATGATTTAAAATGAGAAAATCACTGGAGGATGTTTTAAATAACATTGAAGGTCTTTGATCTCAACACAATCCACAGGGATCGTACCGTTTTGCTTTGTCCTTTTCATCTTCTTCCATTAACCCATCAAAGATACTGCTGTCATCCCTGCAGAGCGAACACACCAACAGTTGAAGAAGAGCCTCTAATATTCGTTCTCCAATTATCTTTCATGAACACTTTGGTGAGAGAGCCTCTGCTAATGCTACATTCTTAGAAGAAGAAATCTGAGCACATCGAACTTGGACACAATATCCCCCCAAGTGACTAATATCTAATGCTGCGGAGACAATTAGTTGATTGATCGAAAATCAATCTGGCAATTGTGATAAACAACTTGTTAAAATCATCATCTAATACAAAATAACACAGATAATTTAATTAACTGAATATTAATTGTTGGTCAGAGAAGGAAAAAGTGTCTTTGAAAATGTATAAAATACATAGTTAATAGAAATTAATAAGAAAAACAAGCCAAACGCAGGTAACTCAAACCTTATGACTCACCGGTCAATGCTTGAGGTCATTTTGTATCCTGTTCAGGATCGCAGTGTTGGAGAGGGGCCTTTTAATCGTGAGGTAGACATTTGTGAAGGAACCTTTGGAGGAAGAAGAACCCCGCGTGATAAGACAACTTGCAACAGCTTCATCACCTCTCGGTGATTAAAAACAGTAGATTACTCACGTCAGCTTGTAAAACTAAATCTTACCTTACTGACCGTACAGCCAGTCCTGTAAGAGGATAAGGAAGTTGGTGCTGGATGAACTCCGGGTCTGGGTTGACACACTGTGGTGATGCGGGTGGTGGAGCTCTGTGAGTCTTGGAGGAGAGTCGCTTTGAAGTTTCCTCAATCAGACGGCAGACGGTTGAGAAAGAGGTCTTCAATGAGCGGAGTTTGTCGTCCGCTGCGGGTGTGAGACTGGCACATGGCAGCAACATCTGAGTCTATAAGGAGGTTAGAAAAACACAAGTTGTCATTAATGAAATACAAACACAATCACTATGTTCGTCAGACATGCAAGAGATTAACATGATTAATTATACCCCTGCCACACGCATAAAGCTGTCTGACCAGTCTAATATGGGACACAGTATGGGACATTTTTTCATGTCCATGTGTGCTCTGCTATCACTCCAGATGGCCAGTTAACCCCTGATGCTAAACTCAAAAGGCTGCAGCAATCAGTGTCAGTTTGTGTCGCTGCATCCCAAAAAGGCACACATCACATTTTGTCTGTGTCAAATGATGCAACTCTAAAGACTGCAACAATTTTCCATGGAAAGTGTTTGATATGATAATGGGACTAAAAGCTTAACAACAGTTGGCAACAATTAAAAGGGACAGCTTAGTACAAGAGTAAGGGATCCACCAGCCACTTTCTGATGTCTCCCGAGTGACCAGCAACATTATCCCCACCGAGTGTAGAATATTTTGTAGGGCTGTACCGAATGTCATTTTTTACATCGGAAGCTTCTTATTGAGGTTTTCGAATGAAGCTTTGAATGTCTGTCGTCTTAATTTCTGAAGAAGAAAAAAAAAGGCGGTAAGCGAGAGAGCACACAGTGTTCTTTTTGAAAGGCTTGAACGGCTACAAATATGGATTGAAGCGGAATATTTGAGAGTCAGGTGAGAGGAAGAAGACATCACTGACAGCTGCTGTATTCTTCCTCTCACCTGACTTTACTATTCTCCTTACGCAGGTAGGCCTACAATAGATTGTCAAATTAAAATGAGATGGCCCACTGCGTCTCAAGCCTAAATATTTGACCTTTTTATTTCATGAACCAATTACCGTCACAAACCTGTGTGGGACGTTTGCTCAACATAATGGCCTATTTGTGTTGGTCATGGTACACGTCACGTTTCCATTAATACAAATGTTTTGGCTGAAATTATATTATATATATATTTATTTAGCTATTTTAAGGATTTATACTATATATGAAAGAGTCTATATATATATATATATATATATATATATATATATATATATATAAAGGTATGTTATTGTGAGTATTGTGTTTAGTTTAGTTTTTTTTACAATTTGTTACAATTTTAGAAGCTATAAATATGTTTTAAAAAATGTGTTGATGTGTCATTGCATAAATAAAGATAATAAACTAATAGATAAGATAATAGATAAAATAACTAAGGGAAGACTTTGAGGGTTTGATTGACCAAGGATCAGTGTGAGACGACGGAAACCAGTCAGCACTTACACTGTCGGGTTCGGGTCAAGGTAGAAAATGACAGTAAGCGGAGTAGGATGTTGTGACACATTGATTTTCAGCTATCCGGTGTTATTTTACTGCTCACTGCATGTGACCCTTTTGACACAAATACAGAGAATGGTTGCCTTATCTAAGATGACTGTTTTGTCAATACAAGTGGCCATCTACCTTTTTACCATCTCTCTCTTCACAGCAACATTAGAAGGGAGTGGAGAGTTGTAATAAAGAGCTTTATCTACACACACTTAGTACCTACTGAAAAACAGTAGCAGAGAGTATTTGTATCTTGAAATGATTAAGCTAACTGGAATGCAGACTGTCAGAAAAAAGAAAGAAAAAAAAGACACAACTCATATGAGAGCAAAATAGGAGTAGAAAAGAAAATGTTGGCACTAGTGTATCAGCAGCAGTTGCAGCAGTTGCAACAGTAGCTCCAGCGCAGAGCGTTGTATAACTGGGAGAGCAGAGGTTGTATAACTGTGATGTCATCCGTGCTTCACTGACCTGCTGGCCCAATGACCTACTTTCTTCCTTCTCCTCCGCTCTAACTTAATCACAGCTCCACAGGCAACACCTTTCTGTTCTTCCCACTATACTCCCTGTCAACACAAAGCCAAACATTTCACACAGCTAGTACCCACACAAAAAGGTGCGAGCAGGGCATCACGCTGTCTGCATATCACATTTCCTAATCACATGATATGCAAAGGCGTCCCGGTGTTCCCCGAGCCTCAGTATGCACAGATGTCAAGGAAAGAAACGTCACAGACGTCTAACGGTGCCGTTTATTTTCTTTTTAGTCATTTGAACCATGTAGACTCACATATGTACACAACACACCTCACACATGAAGACGTATCTTTCTTCCTGACACGTATCACATCAGACTGAAAACACTCTTGTATCATCATTTGTCTATCTAACGCAGCGTTGTTAAATGTCCCATTGATAGTGTGTGTATGTGGGTGTGTGCACGCAATCTCAGATGTAGGGCAGCAGAGCTGTGAGGATATGAGTTACTCTGAAGTGGATCTATGGCGGCGCTCGTCACGCTTCCCGCCGCACCCTTCTAAACCCCGCACTGAGATAGCAGCACGGCAACAGTGCCAATGGGCAACACCATAGCAACCGGCCTCACCGTGCGGAGTGAAAATAGCCTGGCTGAATTCCTCCACAGATGACACTCCCTCCATCGTACGCTGAGAATTATTAGACTTTAGTCTGTGGACGTAAGGTCGACCTGAGCACGTTACTGGGATGTTATTTCTCATGCAGTGGCCTGCATTCTGCATCCATTAGAGGAAAACAATCACAAGCAATCCCTCCCATCCTTATTGTATTATGAAGGAGAGTCTCTCCATCAGGGAGAGTGCTTCTACTATTAAATTAGGAGAGCCAGTTAACTGAACAAAAAGAGAATACAGCAAGGAGCTAAACAGCTTTCTCTTATGAATCAGTAAGCTCAGAAAGCCATATACAGTAAGTGACATGTAAAATGTCCCCGGTGATGAAAATCCAAAAGTTAACAAAAAGACTAGACATTAATATCCACCAGGAATACAGCTTTTGTACTCTATACTCCACCACACAGGATAATATCACTGCATATTAGAATACCGCTTTAACGAGGGCAGAAAGTACTTGTTGATATGCAGGACTGGAGCAGCAGTCCTCCGTGTAGAGGCAGACTAAAGCCTCCAACAGCTTGTTTGCCATAGTGCTTTAAAATGTGGACATCAGGATGCATCATTTTGAACCAAACTGCTACCAAATTAAGCTTTTTCTATTATGCTGCAGACAAATACAAATGAATATGATTGTTTGATGGAGATTACTGTCATTTGTCTCCTGCCTTCAAAACATTTATACAACTGACAAGTCAATTTCTCTAAATCAGTTTGTACTATTGTGTGGTAGTGTGATTAGGACTGCAATGGGCATAGGGGAAATATCAAAGTATTTTTCCAGGAAAACTTTCACTGAGTGTGATAAAGATCTGAAAAATACCTCAAATTACCCAACGCCATTGTTCATTTTTTTTTTTAAACTGGAACTTTAAACCCTGTGTGCAGACGGTAATGTCAGGTAGCTCTTGCATTACATGGTTAGGTAATCTGGTGTCATAGCAACCCTTGTGTTTTCTTTATTATCTACGTCATACCCTGACAACCGAGAGATTTGTGAACTCTCAAAGATCCCAGGTGTCACAACTTAGGCCTCAGTAAATTCCGTCAACCATTGAAAAACCACTTTGAACTCCCTGGTACTGTAGACATCACTAGATTCTACAACAAAAACAGATTTGGGATTAAATAAGGAAGAGGGGGTTGTTGTTTTTCTCATCCTGCTCCAAGTGTAAGGAAATATCTAGGATAATGTTATGCAGATTTTAACAGCCGGAAAGCAAAAGACTCACTGCCAAGGAGGTCACACAAATCAACATAAACACATGAATGAATACATCACTCAGTCACACATCCTGTCTGAGGCTGCACATCCTGGTGGCATTCACAGAGCAATCTATGACCGTGTTCAAAATGGTATACTACATACTCGATCTGTATGTTTTTGCACAATGCATACTAAATGAACAATTAAGTATTGACTATTCACACTGAAGTAAATTCAAGCAATAAGTCTTCTCTGCATCGCAGGTATCGATCACAACGTGACCGCTCAAAGCAACTGCTTCATGAAAATAGTTTAGCACATGTAAATAAACTTATTTTACAGTATTATTTTAAAGGCTAATAAAAAATATTAAATATTTGTGGCAAATGTGTTTTCTTAAGTAAATGATATATGTTAGCTCCGACGTTTTTTCTCCTAACTGTTCCTTAACGTCACTTCGTAATTATTTTATCCAACAGTTAATTATTGTAACCGTCTGCCTCGCAGTCAGCCATCGGACAGTGAAGGGGGATGTGGGGTGGTTGAGTATGTCCAGCAAGCTCATGTCTCATACTCAGAAATTCTTGCTAATCTAGTTTACACCTGGGCGTTTCTCGCGTACACAACATCCACATACTATGCAGTCGGAACGCACTACATACTCAATTGTACTCACTTCATACCTAGTATGAATGGTATAGTATGCGATTTCGAACACAGCCAAAGATGTGATTCCCTAAGTTCACAGGCATAGAAGTTTCCTTGTGACTGGGATATGAGATGCAATCGAGGACCGTTTTAATAATGCCTATGGTCATTTGGCCTGCAAGTAATAAAATTCAGCTCGTCAACACTGCCCACCATACTGCTGCACAGTTGTACCAACCAAACCCTCAACTCTCGGCAGCCAGCTGTGTTTCCACTCAAAGCGCACACATCCACAGGCCCAGCAGCACAAAATGGGTCTTTGTTTTGCATTTTCACTCCACAGCCTACAGACAGGAATGTTTGAGAGGCAAGCAGCAGTGGTTGGCAGGGCCCCTCGACTGCTGCTGGCCTCCAGTCCCAGCGGAGAAGGAACTCAGCCAGGGGCCTCATACCGATGCCAAGTAGGTCATTGCCGTTCAGAAGGAGGACTGGCAGCACAAGAGAAGCAATCAAGAATGACTACAGACTTACAGATCTGTCAGACCACAATCTATCATCAAAATATATGACTGACATGTGACCACCAACACTTAATCTGGTATAGAAATGCTAATTATGCTAACCAGCTAACCATTCAATTAAGAATCAACATTTTGCAGCAGTAGTGCTCTAACCAAGTTGAACCATTAGAAACCTAAATAACTGAATAGCCTTAACTTGACTTTGCTCTATGTGAGCAATGGCCTTTTAGTTTCCTACAAGACTTTGCACCACATTTATTATACTCTACAGATTAATATGTCAAAGTCAACATCACACTTTACTGACTGCAGTAAGAGAGCGCTTCCATACTTTGCCACTGCACATTCTTAAATTAAACATCATTCATCATGCAGAAGTCAACAGCTGATACAGGGTCTGACAACCTCACAAGACACATTTAGACATGCACTGTAGTAAATACTTAAACTGGCCGGTATTATTGCTGAAACACTGAGTCAATTAATAGATAGACAATAAATACATTGGTTATTTTAATAATTGTTCAATCAAGTAAAAAATACAACATTCTAGCTTCTTATTTGTGACGATACGTTGCGTTTGTCTACATTGCAGAATAAACTTCTTGCTGTAAATCAATAATGAAAAGAATTGTTAGATACAGTCATATAAGTGTCGTGTTTGAAAAGAACCTCAAATTGAAACGTCACACTGCCTACTTGGGAATTTGCATAATATTTGCTAAACTGCCAAAAATGATCAAAATGAGTCCCACTGCCAGTAAAGGCACGCAAAGGTTTTCAACTTTCTTATGAACAAAATGTTTCTGTATTGCATTTAAACCTATCATGAGAGGGCTAAAAGAGTGACGCTTTAAATGCTATACTTTCAAATAATGTTCAAGCTGCAAATGTGACTAACAAAAGAGACTTAATGAGATACGCTACATATGTAAGTACGAATTACAGACTGCTGTCCTTTTACACTTAAGGCAACAAAAAAGCTGAGCAGCATGTTGCAGATAACAATCTCTCAACAATCACATTATATGCATCACATGTATGGCCTGGTCTTGTGGGCCACATGCTGAATATCTTGTGAGGATTGCGACTCTAACTGTGGTGTAATACTGTCACAGAGACATATACATGACATGAAAGCCATAAAGCCATTGCTTTAAAAGACGCCACAGATTTTACACATCAAAGTGTGTTTACAGGACTTAGGGGGTACCACCGAACATGTGAACAAGGTTGTATAAAGCATGTTGTGGCTGCGGAGGGAGCTGAACACAGTCGAATGAATTGCTTTGATTGCCATCACTTGAGCTTTGGTTGGTGTTGAAGACTACAAGTTTGAAAATCTGGGGGGGTGAAGTTATAAAGAAGTGAGTTTACCAGACTCTTCACCTATAGCATAATACAACCCAATCTCTCCCAACTGTCAGTGGTCGGCAGCCATTGTGGGTACAACAAGAAACAAGAATGTGTGCAGTAAAACATTTGATATCTCTGGTTCTGATGCATCAATTTGGATAATTCCTTTCCCCCATTGAGTCCAACAAAGTTCTAGGACTAAAACTTACTAATATAATATATTTATATGATAAAAAAATTGTTTGCTTTTAAATAATACAACATTACCCCAAAAATACTTGAATGAAGTATTTATAATATAAATATAATAACACAAGGTCGCGATTATCATCATAATTAAGGCCGAGTTTAAATAGTTTAAGCCTATAGGTCAACAACATTTCCATATTCAGAATATTCAGAAGAACCATCTTCTAGGACTGCACTACTGAAAGGATGTATAATGTCTCTGTAATAGCTGCTGATGTATTTGGCTTCAAAAGATTTAGGTAGTCAAGATTGTGATCCCTACAAAAGCATCAAAGACCAAAATTCAGTAGGTGAAGTCCACCATGTCTTACCTTTTGTCTTTGAGTGATGGTTAATTAAGTAACCGCTTCACCTCATGATGGAGTCTGAGGTCAAATCTTCACCTGTTGAACAGAAAGACAAAAGCATTTCTGAATCAGAACTAAAATATCTGGGTCATCGTGAGCCTCTCACAGCACTGCAGAAATAAGAGAACAGCTCTGAACACACACACTCACACATTCACTCACACATACTCACGCTTCTCTTGGAAGTTCATTTATTAGCATGCCGAGCCCCTGGCCATCACATTGGAAGGGGGTTTACGTCTAGGCAGTGTACACAAGCATCTGTTCCTAGAAGTGCATTAATATACAGCTACTTTGTGTCACTATTGTAAAGTGTGAGTGTGTGGATATTTTATAACCTCTGTTACAATACAGAACTTTATCATACTAGCACTTACAAACAGTGTCATAAAATGGTGTTAATATGCCACTCGTGATAATAGATTGGTCTAAAACTACAGAAGCATATAGTTGAAGGATTACTGTCGTATTCTTATAATCATACTGTGTGTTGCCTTCTTAAATTTATTGGGACTTCCAATGTCAACATAGAGAAATTCTCACACTGATTTCTCCAAACCAAGATCTTGATTATGGAATATAATCTACTATGTTCATTGTCAATTAATCTGTCCGTAAAAGAAATAAGAATATAGATTAAAAAATGCCAATGAATTCTTCCCAGAACTCAAGATTACAAAGTGCCGATTTTATCATTATATAAAAAGGTAATGCCTTACATATGATGTCATTCAAAACAACGTAATGACGTCACTGCAATGAGGTGAAGTAACTTGGCTTACAGAACAACTGGAACACATTAAGTTAGCACTGAAACAATTAGTTGATTGTAGTTAGTTGATTCATTTAAATTAATTTGCTAATGCCTAATTAGAGAACTGAGGAGCCATCAATGACGCTACAGATAACACTGACGCACCTCTACCCCCGTCACTTTTTAGGGGAAACCCAGTAGACTTGACCCATTTTTTCTTGATCATAAAAATCAGATAGCATCCCTCTAAGACTCTTTTGATTGCAACTCTATGTAGGTCAACTTTTTTTCCTCCATTTTTACAAGAAACAACAACTGCTCTCTGAAAATCACTGAGCGAGTGTTGCTTTTTTTCCCCCCTCATGTATATTTAAAAGGGGAAACATATTCTATACTTTACTACCTTCATTGGTGTTTACACAGGATGGATTGTGTTTGGGAATTCATGATTTTGTGTGTGTGTAAACGTGTGTGCATCCAAATATATTGTCCAGTTTTAATCCATTGCAGAGATATTCAGACATTTGATCAGTAACTTATTTTCACTTGTTTAAAAGTTCACATTAAACGAGTCTCCTACTTCGCCTCGTCAGCTAGCATTAACGTGTCAAGGAATGAGACATTATTTGGATGATTTGATTGGTGATTAAGTGTGTTACGCCACGCAAAGAAATAACTGCTGACAAAGTCTGTGGATTTGTGTGACAGGAAGAATCCTCTGAGCTCTCAGAGAAAGGTCAATCTGACACAAACAATCCTGTACGTAGAAAAGGATTTCTCTGCAGCTAATGTTGCTGTCAGTGGATGTCGTTGTCTTAGAGCTTAAGAAGCCAAACAGTAAAGTGAAACCAGTAGATTCTATCACTAATCTCTCGTGAATGTCTGGTCTGTGCATTTATTGACAAAATGAACTCTTTCTAGTGCTTCATAGGAACTAAGGAACAAACTACATGTGCAAGTGGTTACTAGTAGTACAAGTATTGGTCATTTATTGGTTTGGAAATGCACATTTTCATATCTGGCCATTATCGCTTGTGGACGAATTTCAAGGATAACGCTTGTATTATTATATCTCAATAAGCTTATGCCATAAAACTCTATAAAACACATTAAAAACACATGTAAGGGTCATACAGCTGCCTTATGGGACATATTCCTTCAAGAACATGGTAGTCTGTATAACATAGCTGTCTAATAAAGCCAGTTTGAGATGATTTCACATCAAACAATAGTTCATTTCAATAAATCTCAACAAACAAATAATAATTACTATGTGTGAAGCAGACCAGATATTGGTGGCACAAGATTAGTTTGTAGCCACAACAACAGGGCTCTAGTGTTAAAGTTAGCATATTAGCAGTCACATGCCATCTCTTAAATCTGCAGGCAATAACATTAAGAAGGGAAACATGCTAAATGTAGTTAACCTGATATTCTACACAAAGCCATATAAAACACTGAAGTGCTGGGACAATTCACTTTTACCTGATGCATTAAGCCTAAAGGACTTTTATATTACATTATAAGGTGAGGGCAAAAGCAAAGACTGACACTGTTGAGAGTGTGCCAACTTATCAAACGCTGCTTTTATATAACAACATCACGTGTGTGACCCAGAATCAGTCAGCCTTTAACTTTTAGCATTAACAGTAACAGGGATTCAACAGCAAAAGACTCCAGATGACCTCAAAGTCAGGGTCACTTCTGGCAAAGATCAGTCAAGTGTTTTACCTCATGATCGCAGGCTCGACAAACTGTAGCAAGCAATCATATTGTCGACCTCGACTAATTATATTAGAAAACCTTATTTCAAGGATTGTGAAGCATGAAAGCGTGTAAATCTCATACTCGAATTGTGTACCACTTTGGTTGTTGTAGAAATTGCCAAACTTCAGCATTCATTAACAGCTCTCTAATCAGTAAGGAGTGTCCCAATCTGCTGACTATCAGTGTCAACTATGGATTTAGAGTATTGGTAGTACAACGACTTCTTATCAGTCAACTGAATGATTCAATCTGCAAGCCCGCCGTAGTGCAAAGCCGGAGAACATCACATCTGAATCAACGCAGGCTCCTCTGTATCGGAAGCACCTGATATTACAGGCGTATAGTAATTACATTATTAGAAGTAACACATAGCAATCTGTGTGCCCCCCCCCCCCTTTACACACACATAAAAACACATATAAATTGTAATTGTATGTGCAGTCCAGGTTTATAATAGGGCAGCTACTAACGATTATTTTCATTATCGATTAATCTTTTTTCTAGATTAATCAGTTAGTCTATAAAATGTCAGAAAATAGTGACAAATATCCATCCCAGCTTCTCAAAGTCCAAGGTGATTCCTTTAAATGTCTTGTTGTGTCAGTCCAAAACCAAACGATGTTCAGTTTAACATGTTATAAAACCAAGGAAAGCGGGAAATCTCCATATTTCAGAGGCTGAAAGCAGCATCTTCAGCCATTTCTGCACAACAAGTTACTTTACGATTATCGATAAAGTTGGTTATTATTTTTCTGTCGATCTACTAACAAACTTATCCTTGCAGTTGTAGTTTAAAAACACACTTTTAGAATCTCAAAAACGTGTTCCAATGTTTAAAAGATGCCAAGCAAAATTGAAACACAATGGACAGTAGATAAATGTACGAATCTGCCAAAGCACTTTCCTCTCTTGACCTGGAATTATGATGATAAAAGTTGTCTTGTTGCTCTTCATAAAAACAGACTGTATTATAATCACACCAGCCGTGACGCCAAATCGAGCCAAGGGCGTAAAGTGCCCTTGCTCGGACCACACCCACCTTTGAACTTGGCCTTCATTTTAATGTTAACTACACATTTGTAAAGTTGTATGACTTCATCTTGCACGGTTGTGACGCTATTGCAGTAACAAAATCTGTTCACATCCAGACAATCAGACACAGACAGAAATATATACACCTGGGAAATTACTAAAAACCTCCTCTGTGGCAGGTCTTGCTGCAGCAGGTATCTCCAGGAAATGGAAATAAGGGATTTTGAATCCTCTTTGAGGGTCACACACACTCTGCATTTAACCCATCATAGCATTAGTGCACCCCGGGGAGCAGTGTGGGGGTCCGGTGCCTTGCTCAAGGGCATCTCGGCAGTCCCCAGGAGGCTACTGCCTGAACACATTATGCCATGATGACACAAACGCAGACTCCCAAGCTGTAAACAACACCAGCATTGATGTGGCACTACAGTAGATGTTAAAATAGTTTAATTTAACAGCATAACTTAACTTCAGCATATGATTGCATTATGTACTGTGCCACACCACATCACATTGCAATACGTCTGAATGAAATTGTACAGACTCATCAGCTGCATAAAGTGTATTTGAGGGCAGCTGTCATTAAAGCTATATTCAAATGTGTATCAGTGTCAGAAGGAGAGATACTCTTCACAAGTACTTGCTGCGATTTACTCATGGAAAGCATGGGGTTCATGTCCGGAATTTAAGTAGAAGAACATCATCCAAGCTTTAAATCTACATTATCCTGATTCAGAGATTCAATATGGTCAACTCAAGACTAAATGAATCACTGTGACAAACTATTGAGAATTCACAAAATCCAGACTTGGAAACCTATTTGACTGACATTTTTTAGGAACCGAAATTAATTATTTAATTGCAAGTTCACAAATAAAACATAACATAAAACTCACTGCCTGACAGGTAGATCCGCGACTGAACACATTAAAGTGTCAATATGATCAATGACATGTCTGGTGAATGGGGAGCAGCAGAAGAGATTCATGCGAAGACAAGATTGCGATTGAGAGAAACGTAAATGCCACAGATATAATAATTAACACAACAGACATACCGTTCAAAAGAGGCAGTAGATGTGGAAAAGACTGTTCAGGCAGGATGTGTACGGTTGTCAAGTGTGTTAAGTCACCTGAACTGAAACCAGCCTTGAAGTGGGAAACCTAGGTACAGCACGTCTGTCTGTCTGTCTCCATGCTGCTGCCGGTAATACCGGTCGGCAAACCGGGCTGGGTGATTGCTAGAAGGCTAACGCCACCTAGCCAGCTTGCTTACGTCAATTACAGCAACAAAACAAAAGCTTTATAAATGTGCCACACTTACTGCGACACATGACACACACTACCGTGGCATCTTAATCCGTGACAAATTAGATAGTCGGGGTTTTTTTTTTTCTTCTTCTTCCGCTTTCAAGTGTAATGTAGCGCGCGTGCAACTCGCATGCAACAATATACTGTAACCCACTTTTAGCTGGAGCTAGCTAGCTTACGTGCAGCATTAGATAAGAATGTGGGTCACCGGGCCTTTGGCTAGACTGTCACTAAACAAGCACAAGCAAAACTGTTCCGTTTGGCACCGTTACGTATGTCAATAGTACCCAGAGCGGCTGCCGATATAAGAGATACCAGATACGGAGCGAAGTTCGCCGGTAGAGATGCCACACTTACCCCGAGCTGTCTCCCCTTTCATCGGGATATCCCTGCACCCAGTGGCGCTGCCGTTGACGGTTGACTGCGCAGGGCTGAGGCAGGCTGACTGGGGTTGGAGTTGGAGCCAAAGGGGCCTACCTACCGCTCTATACTCCTCCAGATAACACATCACATGCCCGGGTAGAGGAAGGTGATCGACAGGTTAGATTACCTGGATTGGACAGTCATACACAGCAACCTATGAAGGGTAGCATCTTTTTTTAGTTGATATAGTGAAGCTAGAATCTGTCACATTATAAAATAACCACTTGTGGAATCCATTGTAGCATTTACCCCCCTTATTTAGGCATGTTATATACATTTAAGAAAATTAAATAAACATTGTAATGAATGCCAGATTGGCCCTTATTACTGTACTATTACTTAGAGCAGTGATTTTCAAAGTGGGGTCTTTAATTTATGAACATGACATCAAATATTTGTGTGTAGAAAATGTGTTCTGCACTTCAAATTATCCTTCTCTATTTTATAAGGGTTCTTGGCTGAAAAACAATTAAGAAGTATTAAAAAGTAGTATTTTTTAGATAGATTTTTGTCTAGTGAATCCCAATTTTTTTTTGCTTGTTTAATGAGAATACAAATTAATACAGGATAGCGAAACTGTGTTGTTTAACAGTGTAGATCTCCTGTCTGCTCTTTGGATGAGTGTATCTGGATTAATTGGCCATCAGATTGTTTTTGCATTTTCCCATCTCCAGCGTGGTGCTCATCACCATGGCAACAGCCAAAGTAGCACAAAACTGTAATACCATCTTTGACCACATGGATGCAGGGAGCGATTAAAAGGATGAATTTGATTGTGCAGTGTCTGGAAAAAGTGTCACATACGATGCAAATGAAATGTATTTTTTTTTTATCTGTTAGAAAGTATATTAGCCTTATGTTGTCCATGTATTCTTTCAATTGTGAAGAGGCAGGGACAGATGGTATAATGTCCTGTCACTTTATAGCATCTAAACCCAGGTTTTACTAACCACCTCTGTGTTCATTGACAATGAAAATGATTTGAAAGCATCTGGTGTTTCTCCTGCTGCAAGCCTCTCTTGCAAACTGGTTGTTATTTGTCAAGTGGCATTAAATCAGCAGAGGCAAACTTGGGACAGCAAAGAGAAAATTACCCACTTATTTACTTCTGGTAGTAATAAACACTGTCTGCAAATGATTATATGATTTCATACTCACGTGGTCTTATCTCCCTAAAAGGATGCCAAATTGGCAGAAATATTTTTCTGTTACTCCAGTTGTCACCCAATATTCTTCAGTCAACAATCTTACCCTTAATATGAGTCACATGTTTGCTCACAGGAAACAATTTGGAAGTTAGCCTGACATGTCCAAACGAGAATTGCAGTGTTCCTGTGATATTTTTAATAGCTCATTCTGTTCTAAAAAACACCTAATGAAAACTTTACTGTAAAAACACTTATTGTTGTTTGTAGTGAAATGAACATTCATGGCTGGAAATGTGAGTACTCCATCTTGATGAGGACATTGAGAAACAGATCTGTAAAATGTTCACATTCAGTGTGGTGTGTGGTTTACTGTTTAACTCCTGCCATGTTGCACCGATACTGAGAGTAGACTAACACACAGAATACTAATAATTTAACTCTCTTAAACCTTTCTGTACCTGTTTGGAACATCAGTCATCTTTGCAAGCGATATGTATTTATCTGATCAGTTGAATAATCTCCCCTCGGCATAAACTCAACAAATCTAAACCTTTTCGGATTCATCTTCTTCTCATGCCTGTAAATGTGATGGATCATTTAAAAGGATAATGAAAACATCCAACTGTAAACTATATAAAAGCATTACTGTTCATACATTTTGCATCTATCCTTTCATGTATTTCAATATAATTGAACCAGCCTTGGATTTTTAACGGTATAAAGATGGTGACATCTGCTGTTTATTGCAGTAATTACATGTTCAGGGTAAAAAAATAACACAATTTAATTTAGCAAATATTCACGTTGCAAGAAGAAGACAGCAAAAAAGAAAATTAATTTGTAAATTCAAAATAAATACATTTAAATAAAACTATCACATTATGAATCCAGATCAATGCTCACATCTGTTGTTGTCGTTCTCCTCCTGGGAGATTTCCTAATGTTGTGGGGACTGTAGTTTTATTATGGATCTATGAGATGATGCATTTGAGTTTTATAATTAGGAACGTTGTAATAATAAAAAAAAATGTTTTAATTTGTTTATTTAATAAAAGGTGTGATTGTCTTTTTCGGAATATCTGTAATTTAAAAATTCTAAATATATATTTATGGATTATTTTTCTTTTAGCAGCTTTGTTTGTTCAGAGTTTTATGGATTTCATACTTTACGGGCATTATTATAAAGGACACATGGAGGACACACAACATTTAAAAAGTGCAGTTTTTATTTTTATGTTAATTGATAATAATTACACCGTAATTTAATAATGTACTTCAAAAAAAATTCAAAGTGTTAAACTGTAATTTTTCTTTCTTTAAATATAACATTTAATGTCAAATAATGCTTTAATTCTGGTTGAAACATTCCTCGTGTGTGTTTTACGTCACTGTAAAATATGCGTTTGTGTTTGTTTGTATGTGAGATTGTATGTCTCTGCATTCATTCATGCATACAGTACCTGTTTCACACGTGCAGGGAAACATTCTTATTCATAAAGTGTAGCAAATCAACATACACAACTAGGCCCGACCACATTGTAGCAGTTTTAATGCAAATGATACACATATAACACAAGATAAAAATCTGAACAAATGATTAGCATTTTAATCAGATTATTTGTGTACATTCAGACATCACTATACAGCAGTGGCAGAGGGCTGTGGGTGAAGTCTGGATCACTCAGTCGTGGTGCAGCGGCTCGGGTCTCAGGGTCTGTGTTGCCTCTGTACACTCAGCTTCAGAGGTGGCGACTCTACTGCACAATAACACACATGGTTAGATTACAAGAAGGGATGATGACAGGAAATCAATCGTGATTACTTTCTGAAAATGACCGGTTGTGAAGGGGTGTGATCCTTGTGTTTTTTATGAAATGTCCTCCCTAGCATTAGTATTCTCTTTGGACCCTCTGTTGAAAGTACAACACAGTTTCCCCCCAATATCTCAAAATAATATAACACTGTTAAATTAGCACAGCTATTTGTATATAAAATAGGCATTTTAGAAAAGTGACACGCTGTTTGGAAAGATTTGTTTAATCACAACTAACTAAAAAAAAGTGTAAGCTGTGTTTCATGTAAACTGGGTCAGGGAGTTAGCAACTTTACATTGGCTACTATTTGATTATGTAAAAATCTGATACAACATTGCTGTTCTTAACATAGAATAAACCACAACTTTATAAACTATGCACACATGAAAGTTATCTTTTTGGTACTATGTTATTGTCCCAAATAAATCAAACTAACTAACCCTAATCATTTAGCTTGAGCTAAGCTTGTTTATTTTGCTTAAGCTTCCACATGTTATTGTGACATGTCTAATTCAGACTGTATATATGGATGTTGAATTGCCCAAATAAGCAGAGTTTTACCTTTAATTTACTCATATTCTAAGGACCGTCTTCCATTTCGTGGCTGTAAGTGCAAACAAAAGTTTTTTGAATGTTCATCATATTATCAAGGGGAATTCATTCCTTCTTTTATTTACTGACATAAACACTTTCATACCCGATAAAGGAAGTAACCTCTGCTCTGGATGCCCCCAGGACCCTGGACTTCAGCCTGTATAGACACAAGACCAACAGAATTTAACTTAAATAGAAGAATGTATTATTTGGCATTGTTCTCTGTATTGCCACAACTCTCCTCCAACACCACACACACACACACACACTCAAACATTCACATCCAAAACAAACACATTTCACGTTTCTCACACACTATTTCTCTTTGTCCACTTTGTGAATGTCAGCGCTTGATAGCAATGAGGAAAAAGTTCACTCGACAGCTGCTCTAATTTTAGACCATAATTGCTCGCAGCTTGGGAAAGAACAACTAATGTAGACTGCGGTTGTACAGAGAGTGAGGAGAGCTGCCCGACATAACACAGCAGTATTAACATGTAAGCTCAGGAAGGGGAAAACATGTAACACACACATTTCAATATCAACATTTGCTATACAAAAGCACAATGCACTACTTCCAATGTGTATACTGCAACTTTATCATTTTCTATTCATCTTATCGTTCTATATTTTCATCCAGTTTCATGTCACCACTAGTTGCAAAAACAAATTATTTGTTTTAGCAAACAGTTACTTATTTGTAAAGCAACAAAACAAGAAAGTGAAAGGAGAACTGACGAGGGTGGTACATACGCGCATTGAGAGTCCTCTCTCTCTTCTGGTATTGAGTTGAGAAACTAGAGGCAGGAGAGGGTGCAACAGAGGGGTCTGACAAACACCCAAACACAGATAGAGCCAGACAGCTCCGCATGGAGTCGACAAAGGCTAAATGATGATCTCTGTTTCATCTCAAGCAAAACACACAAAAACATGCAACTCAAAAATGCAGAATACAACATGGCTTCATATTTCATATAGAGAAATATGGTTTGTTGTGGCAAGTCAATGTGCATCCTGGGGGGGTTTATGGGTTTATAGGTTTCAATGAGCTTAGATGCACATAAAGGAAAATATATCCAATGCATTTAAATAATCATAACGTATTTCCCACTGATGCTACACTATGTAAACATTTCACTCTTTTTTTAATTACAGCTGCAAAGAACCATCTCTCTGCATCATGTTTACTGACTTTACATGATCAGAAATCTTTTGTGGAATCTACTGTGACATAAAAATATCAAGAAGGATCATATTTAATAAGGAAAATGTGCTTTAATATCTCATTTCCTTTATTGTTAGCAACATAAAAATGCTCATGTGTGAATTAAGAACTGCAGACAACATTTTAGAGTGTTGATGTTATGTTTCTGATATTTTCCCCTTGTTTCTTGATTGACATTTGTGTTGTCCAGTGTGAACAACAGACAGAGGGGGACAAACCTAAACCAAGTTCTCATGCAGTCTGACATGCAGAGCACAGAACAAGGGAGACGAGTGCAAGGAGAAGATTTCATTTGACATCTTTGTATAAGTGGAATGTGTATGTGTGCATATCCAGGTCGCAGTATTTGTGTTCATGCATACATATACACTAGTGCTAATCCGTGGTGGTAAATGTGTACCTCCTGCATGCATTTCAATTTGGGGAATGAAGTGCTTTTGCCTTACAAGGTAGATTCCGGCATTTGAAAAGTATCACACTCACTACACTTTTAATGTAGTAAGTGTGAGATCACATCGTTGTAAAACAATCCAAGGGGCTTTCTTAGGTCAAGCAACATACTGTAACAGTGCAGATTTATCTTTTAACTTACTTACCGCTCGCTCTGACAAGTAATGAAATAAAAACTGCACATACGGTGCATGACATAGAAAACACACACACAAACACGCCAACACAAATTTGTCATTATATGTTTAATCTTAAAGCTCTGTGAGTCTTACCAATTTTGGTAAAATAAGAAGATATAAATAAGATGTACATACCCTTTTACTATTTTCTTGCACTTTCAGCTCCTGAGAAAACAACAAAATGTAGTCATTTAGTTGATGTCGCTCTGTGAATCTTCGTACTGTATTAGCGCTACTCAAACATGATGGACAATCAATGTTTCACTGTGCCATTTCATATGCAATTGTGTGTGAAAATAAATATGTTTTGATGTATAGTGACATACTCTCCTCACTAAAAGATTATCAAGAATAAAGTACCTTTGACTTCTGAAACAGCATCAAGACACAGAGTTCTCCTAAGACATCAGATGCCTGATACCAGAAAGAAGAGCGGCTGTTAGAAAAATAATAAATATACTATAAACTTGTAATATGCATGTACAAAAAGAAAGAAAAAGAACAAGTCAAACACAATCCTACCCCGCTCACCCAAATCTTCAGGTCTGCAGAGAGGTAGGATGAGCACACAGCGTCTATCTGTGGAGCATCACAGAGAATGACGGACAGGTTATTTTTCTGTTCGTCGTCTAATCCAGAGGTCTTCAACAGGGGGTCCGCGACCCCTAGGGGGTCCACAGAAGTACTGCAGGGGGGGTTGCGAAATCTTTGGTTGATTAGACAATTTTCCATATATTTTTATTATTTTTAAGACATTATCTTTCTGTCAGCAATGCACACATTCAGTATTAATTGAATAGCTTAGTATTGAATACACAATAACATAGTAGCTATGTTTATACATGGCACTAGGCCCAGTTTAATATAAAACACCATTTTATACAATATACGTATATAGTAGGGGGGTCCCTGCTCTATCTCTCCATCAGTTTGGGGGTCCTTGGCCTGAAAAATGTTGAAGACCCCTGGTCTAATCGATTAGTTGACTAATCGCTGCAGCTCTCATTGTGATGTACGTAGATGTAGATTGAGAGTCACTTCTTCCCATGATGTCAAAGTGGACAGGAAGGATGAAGAAGAAAGAGAGAATAAAAGGATGCTGAATACCTGGCTGAGTATCTGCCTCTGGCCTGTTGTGGCTTGTTGAAGTTCTGCTGGAGCACCTTTTGTTTCATACAACAACAACAACAACAACAACAACAACAACAACAACAACAACAACAACACAGAAATAAACAGTTATTATAAAACAGCTAATATTGCTACTTTAATATAATCCCCACAATATATACAATATTTATATCTGACAAAAATAGTATACATTTATCACTGCCTCTGCTGAGTTGCGATGAAGAACAGCATCTCCTGTATAACTTTCTGCTTTGACATGATTGCATTGGATGTTTATCAGCAGTGGTAAAAGCTTGACTGTAGAACATGGGAGGGAGTTAAAGTCCATGTTGGAAAATAAGTCAACAGTACAGCAACACTGCGCCAAAACTGATGCTGAATCTCAATAGCTTATTTCCATATCACTTTGCCATCATGAAAAGAAGTGACTGTCAATCTACATCTACCTACATCTCAGTAAGAGCTGCAACGATTAGTCGACTAATCTATTAGATGATCAACAGAAAAATCACCGACAACTACTTTGATAATCGTCACATATGTGGATGTCCTACTTTTCTCTTTTTTTATTTTACTGACAGAACAAGACATTTCAATCACCTTGGACTTTGAGGAACTGAGATGGATGTTTTTCACTTTTGTTCCGACATTTTTAGACCTAATCTAGAAGAAATGACCGGCAGATTAATCGATAATTTTTCGTTTGTTTTTGGTTTTGTTTTGCTTTCTTAGTTGATGATTTTCCAAAATTCCCAGATTAAATTTTAGACTGAATGAATAGATAGATAGATCGCTAGATAGATAGATAGATAGATAGATAGATAGATAGATAGATAGATAGATAGATAGATAGATAGATAGATAGATAGATAGATAGATAGATAGATAGATAGATAGATAGATAGATAGATCGATCGATCGATAGATAGATAGATAGATAGATAGATAGATAGATAGATAGATAGATAGATAGATAGATAGATAGATAGATAGATAGATAGATAGATAGATAGATAGATAAGATCGATAAGATAATAGATAAGATAGATAGATAGATAGATAGATAGATAGATAGATAGATAGATAGATAGATAGATAGATAGATAGATAGATAGATAGATAGATAGATAGATAGATAGATAGATAGATAGATAGATAGATAGATCATCCCTCTGGTGAAAAAGCTCAGATGCTATTATGTACAAAACCTTTAGAGAGTTTAATCTGCCAAAAAAGTTGAAGATTAAATAAATAAATAGATAAGATTAAAAAAATACAGAATTATCGGACTTACTTGTGCAGACTGGGATGGTGAGGATGAGCAGGGCTGTGAGGGCGATGCTGGCCGTGCTGCTGAGGCTGTGCAGGCTGCTGGAGGCTCCGCGCTGCGCAGCCTGACTTTGGCTCTGGAAGGTCCTCATCTCCCTCTATCTCTCGCGATTTGTTGTCTTTCTTGACTGTTTTTTGGATTCGTCCGCTTGACTTCTTGCTCTTCTGAGAGTTTCTAGCTCAGTTCAGAGAAATATGAAGGCTCGTGTCACACACACCCCTCGCGCGCTGACACTTGACTGCGTCATTAGAGCCCCGCGCGCGTAAAAAGTTATGAGATATGATCAACAGGTTGGCTGAACGTAAAAGCTTCAGGGAGGTATGAGCGGTGATGGAGTGATAGAAAATTCAAAGTGAAGGCAAAGTGTGAACTTAAGCAGGTGTCTTTTAGGAAATGATCAAGCAATGTTAGAAATAAATATCTAAATATTACTATATACTAAATAAATATAACACTGCTTTTACTGTTGTTTATTGCACATGACTTTACATTTGTTTACATTAACTTACACTACCTGTATATATATTTACAATACTTGTATTTCTATATGTTTATGATGGCACTATATATTTGTTATTATATATCTGTGGTTGAGCTTTGTTTGAGAGATCTTTCTACAAGTCTGTCATATTTTTTGTGGCTAGTTTGTTTTTCTGGATTGCATTATATTGTAATGTATGGATGTTATTTGAGGATATTTTAACAACTTCATAAGGTAAGGCCGTTTTTGCACTTACAGTACTGTAGCCCTATTTTTCTGTTGATGTTGTAAAGTGCATATGTGGGCAGCAACCATACACCTATACATATGTAACTCTTATGTAATTTACTCTCAGATGATCTGCTGTCATCACTATTTTACTTCTTTTTTAGGCTTTACTGTCTACTGTAAGGCAAGGCAAGTTCATTTCTATAGCACCTTTCAACAACATAACAATTCAAAGTGTATTATAAAATATATTATACAAATTAATGCACAATTAAACAATACATATAAATGGGATTTTAAAAAGAGAAAATTAAAATAGTGCCAACGTTTTGAGCCTTGGTTTACAGTTAAAGAACTGAGAGTTGTTTCTGTTTAATGCAAAAAGACTGAGTGGTGCTTTTCCATGTCTGGTTTTGACTCTGGAGCAGACGGTAAGCAGGTCTGTCCTACATGACTGTACAGGTTGGACGGATCATAACATAACAGAAGATCAGAAACCATTCAGAGCTTTATAAACCAATAAAATCAATTATTTAATATACACAAAGTGCAATCTGAGAACTTTCTTGCTCTTAACGAGAGCTTTAGTTTTATTTAAATAAAATCTTGAATTGGCTCTAGGTTTTTTTTGTTCATGTGGTCATTAGTATTAATATCTGTTCTCACCTCACATGTGTGATAGACAATGTTATTTATTTATTTTATTTCACGCTTGGGCTACATTGTAATGATCAAAGTCTACTACAAATATTCAGATACATCAAACAATGTTGGTGCTGATTCTTGTATTATCAGATTTGTTACATTTTCAGAATCATATTATAACACTTCCTATATATGCTGTCATCCACCATGGTGGTATATTTGTTTCATGCATATGAAAATGAACCAATAATGGACTTAATGGTGTTACTGATAAACAGCCATGATGAATTTACCCTGACCAAACATTTGTTTAAATGTACTATTATTAAAAATATTATTATGGTAGGAATGTGTTCAACTCAAGGCTTTGTACATTACTAGTCAGGTAAATTATGTAAATGTACCATTAAGTATAATTCTATGAAATATGCCTCCATTTTCAACTTTTGTTCAATTCTTCATGCATTCACACTATTATGTCAAATTAAATCACCTTCATTATTTGAGAGACTCATTATACGTAGATCATTACTAAATGATAGCTAAAGGTAATTTGGTCTTTGAGAAGCTGCTTGTGTGAGGGTATAACTATTACCAGGCAATGTAATTAATGTTGAACTGTTACAATAAACCAGAAGACATAATACAATAACACCACTGTCCTGCTTTATTCAGTAAAAGATTTATGTAAATATTCCATTAAGATTTTGTACCCAGAATAATATGTGACACTTTTGAATTGTGGTCCTGGATTGGCATATTTATTTGCTTGCATGCACAAATAAATATTGTTTAAAAAGACAATATAATATCTTGATTCATCTCCTTAATTGCCTGCCATGAAAGCAAAAAGATGAGAAAGATAATAATGTTAATGGCAGATTGCTGTAAAAACACACTCAAACAACAGTTCTGCTCTCATCACAGATAATAATAATAATAATAATAATAATAATAATAATAATAATAATAATAATAATAATAATAATAATAATAATAATAATAAATGTTATTTGTAAAGCGCCTTTCCTAGCTAAAAGCAATCTCAAGGCTTTGTCTTTTGAAATCTGATGTTACTTTGTTTGAGATCATGAGCAGCAACGAAATGAGTGCACTGATAATTGAGCAATTCCAGGGAGTCATCACACTCATCCCCACCCTTGTCATCCTCCTACACTAATCTTTCTATCCTCTATAATATCCCACTTTTTCCTTATTATTATGAATTAAGACTCACCAGTGGAGGTCAGTGGGCAAGCACAGAAACAGGACGACAAGATATAGCTTATTGTTTTTGCAGCTTTGTCTAATTCTTGAGTCCCTTTGAGGTGAAATGAAACTTTGTTTGATAACATCAATGTTGCTTTGGTAACAGATGGATAAAACGACGTACGAAGACAGAAATAAGAATATTCATTCTTTCTGTCAGATGTATTAAAGCTGCACCAACACCTGATTCTGCTTCATAAATCTCAATCATCGCTGAACCATGCGCACGCAGTGGTGCCACCAAGGATGGCCAGGGGGGAATCCCCCCACCCCCTTTCGCGAGTTTCATCTACATAATATGGGAGGCCTTTGTGTGAGGTTTTTTAAACTTGAGTAGAATCGTTCATGGTAAATAATTTGTTCTTTACAATCAATGTCCTCCTTTGAATTAAAGCTGAATACATGTTGTTTAAAAGGAAAAGGACAATAGCCTACTTGAAGAACAATGAATATCCTAACACATATACAGATACATAACTAATTAATAACTTTAAAATAATAGCTGTGGCTATTTGTAGCGCCCAAACCTTTATTTCATCATAGGTCTACCTGTAAACCATCATCATGGCGATATCTCAATTATTAAACATCAGATATATTTAAAGCGCTCATATTGAAACAGACTTTACAGAGTGCTTCACAATCTAAGTGTGGACAATGACGTAGCATGTGCATGGTTTCTGTGTGTAGGTCATGCATCATTTCTACATCTAAAGACTGATGTTTTTCTTGTCTCCTGAAAGCTCTAGAAAAAGATCCCCCCTGTTCCAACATTCTTTAGAGATCCTGAAATGTCGTGCCCTTTAAAGAGTTTTCTTTTAATATGAAGCTGAATGGCATTTGCATGTACTGCTGTAATTGGTTTGTTTGAGGGGAAACACAAAGGTATTGATGGAAGGTTATTGTCAGTGATTCACACACCATCACATCTTGAAGCCACATCGCAGATTAGAGTCTTTATTGTGCTTTAATTCTAAACTACGATCAAGGACAGAGTCAGAAATCAATTGCTATAAGGCTATGCAAGAAATCTGAAGTTGAATTAGCTCAGTATGTAATTCACACGTAGACTACTTGCATTTGAACAAATGTGATGATTGTTTTAGGTTTATTTTCTCGTTCAACATTTTGGGAAACACACTTATTCGCTTTCAAGCAGAGAGTTGAAATAGAAATGTATACCCCTCCTGTGTCAATTAAATATTAATTATGCTAATTGTTGTTTAGCATAAACACTGGAAACAGGTGGAAACAGCTAGCCTGGCTATGTCCAAAGGTAACAGAATACACTTGCCAACACCTTTTCTAAGTAAAACGCATTTTGATTATTTAATCTGTTCAAAAACTTAAGTGTAAAAACATAAATTCCTAGTTTACACCAGGCTAGCTGTTTCCATTCATTGTGCTAAGCTAAGCGAACCGACCTCTAGCATTTTAAGGAGACATGTGACCGCCATGTTGAAATTCTCATCAGACTCTCCACCAGAAAAGCTTTTTCTTTAAGCAGTTTCATGAAATACAGCACAGAATCAGACCCAACACAACACAGCCGTCTCTTACATAAAGCATGTTTATCTGCATGCTTTGATTAATGTTTGTGATTGGAAACAACAGGAAAATTAGTAGGGAGAGTAAGATATTAACAAGTCATATCCTCTCACAAAGACTATTAGTTAACCTTATAAAAAGTAACAAGCCTTTGAGTTTATTGTATTTCCAAATTATAGTAATCATGAAAACCAATCGATGTAAACAGCTGCATGTGGCTCATGTGGCAATCCCACAGACTGCAGTGAAACATTGGTTTTTAATTATGTTTCCATCTTGTGCATGAAATGGTAATGTGGTTTGAATCCAATAAATCTCTCTGAAAATGTGGCTTCATAAATCTAAAAGTGATGGAAATAGAAATAGAAAAATAATCTCTTTAGATTATCTCAGAATATTCTATATTAAAATCATGCTGCAAACTAAACCAGATATTGATGGTTTAATATTACATGTTAATAATAAGGGATTATTAACTTCAATCATAGAGATATTGAGGAACCTAAATGTAAAGGAGATTATTCTTTATCTGAAATCTGAATTAGAATCTGCTTTAAACCTCTAACTCGTAATATCCTACTTATGCAGATTGTAACAGGAATCCACTTTAAATTATATTACATGAGTTGTTGTGCAATTTCTATATATAATGTTTCACTTTAACATTACATTTTATCATTTCAAAGAGTATCGCATTCTATCCCTATAATAATTAATAGGCAAATAATATAGCACTTATCTAAATGATACTAGTAGTAAGGAGGAGAGGAAATTCCACGACTGGTGGAGCAACCTATCCGAAACCTCGGGAGGGACCACACATCAGAGCTCTCTGACAGACAGGGCGGGAGGCTGGCACACAAGCAGCTGGCAGATGGAATGGCAGCTCCTGGGGAAATAAAAGGTGTGGTTCTACCAGCTCACACTTAACCAGCACATAATGTCGCCACTGAAATTCCATCATCAGTAGCCAGCAGAATGGATGGCATCTGCAACACAGGAAGTGGTTGGGCCTCTTTGGCAAGAACACACTGCAGCTTCCTCTGAAATCCATCAGCCTTGGTAACTATCATAATCGAACTAAAGGAATCCAGGCACCAGCTGATAAGGAGCGCAGGGTGGATGTCCGCACAGGGCGCAGGTGGACCAAGCCATCAGGAGGCTGCAGCACAAAGAGGAAGAGTACAAAACAGTAGGTCAGGACTGGGCTGGGGAGAACCTTTGTACTTCTGGTCCAAAACCCCAAGGGAGCATTCCATGGTCGAGGAGGAGGTCACACCGGTGGAGCAGGAGCGCTACCTTATCAACACAGTGTCCCAGGGCCAGCGGGAAGCATGGACATGATGGAAGACCAGCACAAGCAGAGGCATCAGCTGGACACACATCTGTCAACATCAGGGGCAACATATGACACCCTTCTATGCCCCCGAAACCTCTCCCAGTGATTTTGAAGTGAGGACAAGGGCCTGCTTTGCGGCAACAGCAAAACAGAGCCTCCAGCCCATCCTGTCAGTGTGCAAGGTTGTGCTGGTGGAGGCGGCTTCAGGTGTCTGGGGAAGCTGGTGGAGCTGTTGGAGAAGTGCAGGGTGTGGGCTAACAACTCCTCAGTTCTCCTTCGACCGCTCGTTCCCTTTGTCAAGCCAAGAGAGAACCGACTGAAGCCAGCAGCATGAAAGACTTTATCTCTGCTTACTCCTGGTGTTGATCTGGATGAGTAGCTAGTTTTCCCATCCAAGATCACACAAGCAAGAGGCTCAACTCTGAACTGGGAACAGAGTGCAACGAGGCTGGCTGGACTACAATTATCCACCCAGTGGAAGTTGGAAGCAGATGCTTTGTGGGAAAGTCAGCACTACAACTTCTCCGTGCTGCTGGTATGACCGGGGCGAGCCTACAGGAACGATCAAAGAACCGGCAGAGGAAGTCAAGTCAAGCTAATGGTTGTGGCTCCGGAGGGGCTCAACACATCAATAAGAGAAGCTGCAGAGGCCCCCCCCCCCTTATTACTAAATATTAAATGTAACTTAATTAAACACAAATTCTTAAAATATACCATAATACCAATATAATGTTTAGTGGTGCTACATTGTACACATTGTCAATGCATTAAAGTTCCACAAACCAATTGTCACCTTGTGAAGCAGGAGCCTTGAATTGAATCCAACATTTACACAGAAAAACTGATGAAGCTGTTAAAAGAGCCATTTCCCTAATAGTGGTGAGTGGAGATTAATATAATTAGCCAGATAACTGAATCCATGAGTAGCAACATTAATTATAATTCCTTTCTTAGTTATTCTTTTTCAGATCCGATTTTATTCTCGACTAATTACCAGTCATCATCTTTTTTCATTGGACTTTGCCAGCAGACATCACCATTTGCAATTCATTTTGGTCTTCATTCATTAATAATAATGCTCTCCCTTTATTTCAGCACTCTCTCTAACCCTCACCTAACCCTGCCTCTTCTCAAACATACAGGAAAGCACTCCTCCAAGAGCACTCATGTACATACATGCGCACACTTTAAATGACATGATTACTTTAAAACAAAATCGCACACATGACCGACCCTCCTAACAAGCAAAGAGCTTTACACTCAGCGCTGCTTGTGTAATAGCGGCTCTTACTTAGCTTACTTCAGTTTGGAAGGCCGGTGTGTTCTTCTTTGTGTATAATTTGGCAGTTATAGAAGGTCTCACATTGGGATGAGGTTACCAAAGTGAGCCGAGTGTTCACATAAAGTTTTCATACGGCTGCCCGCGACTGCGTTTGTGTTTGTTTGTGTTGATGCAGTCAGGTGTCACCATTATGTACTGTGTCACATGAGTCAAGAGGAAATACCATAACAACCGTGGCAGAAGGACACTTGAGTCAACGTATTTGTGAAGAGGTTTTGTGTTTATTCCTGTTTGCTGTTTGAAGTCGCAAAGCCTCCAAACCTGCAAAGGATATGACCTCAACAATAAGTTAAAGAAGCTACAGTAGCATATCATAACTCAGCCTGTGCTTATGCAGATATATTCAATCCTGTGTTTATTTTTCCCATGCTGACAGTGCAACAAATATGGATCTGAAACAACACTGATGATGCCTCTTTAAAGGGCTGCAATAAATGCCATCCAGATAGCAACTCAAACGTTTCTGATTTCAAACACAAATAGACAATGCTATCCGCCTTTAATCACCAGTGTTAATGTCAAATGTAGATTACAGAGATGTAATCACCTCCCCCTGACACTACCCCACTGGTGCAAAAAGCCCCTTTTGTTTGCAAGCCATATCCGCCGAGCATGTCACTGGGGCTCCCTCATGGCCGTAGTGCCCTTCTGACACAACACGTTTATTTAGTGGGAACACCTCTCACCTGCAGAGTCCACTGCAATACATTCTGTAGCTTAATGTTTCACTCACACGTTGACAAAAGCAAACAGGTTTCTGCAGTTATACATTCGTCTGCCCACATCAGTCTGTTGTAGGAACATGAACGTCAGCACTGACCACAAATCTCTGATATTCGCAAAATATATACAATAAGTGCCAGAATAGCAGACACTGTGGGTGAATCACAGGAAAACACATTTGGAAAAACAGAAATGTTGAAGAAAGATAATGGTAGCGTGTGTGTTTTTGTCTCTCTTTTTTATAATATGTGTGTGCATAGGATGTGTGTGGTGTACACATGTTGGGTGGAAAAAAATATATCATTTTTATGGACATAATGGCCTGAACACAAGAAGTATGTAGTTTATGAATGAAATAACATGAAGCAAAAATGTTTTAACTGGAAATACATGAGGTGTAGGCTTATTTAGTTAATTAGGGATAAAGAATGTACACAAGTGTGTCTAACAGAATAAATGTCGGCCCTATGTTGTACCTCTTGATGATGACATTTCATTATTATGTATGTTGAATGCAGCATGTGAAGGGAGTTCTTAAAGTTTTCAATTTGATTTTCATGTCAAAATCTTGGAAATATGTTAATTATTTATGGTGCAGTAAATATCCATTTTAAAAGGTCTATAGAAATCTATTTTAATTTATCAAATTGGCCATTCAAAAAATACCTATACTGGCTTACTGTAAACTCCACCAGCACTTTCTCTGAAGGCAAACATATAATATTGTTGTGTGCTTATTTCCATATTAAAGCGATATCTTTGTTTGATAAACTGGTAGGACGCAACTCAAGATGTCAACATACAATATCCATAAACTACAATCACAACATGTTTATCTTTTCCCACCACTGGAGGAAAGACAGTGATGACCAGCGATATTCATGTGGACACAAACAGGAACTTGACGACAGCCTGCTATAAAGCACTATTTCACACACACTACACTGAAGCTATGTTCTTTACATGAATAATAATTTACATGTTAATGTTCTAAAGGAGATATTACTGTAGATGTATGAGTTGTGTTCGGAAGCTTACTTCACAGGCAGCAAAAAAAACATGTATTGAACTGTTGGTGACAGTGAATGTCTCATTCACCAGCTGGGAAATCAAGTGCTGTCTTTCTGCACAATAACTTCAACACAGACAGTGTAGGCTACCTCAAGGCGTTATGTGCAGATCACTTGTTAATCTTCTCCATTACATGTCTGACTTACTGTGTTGACATTCAGCTATAGCCTCTATGGGTTTTGCTATAGATGGTGAATCACTTTTATTGCTACGAGAAAACATGAATACACAACAACACGGATAAAAAGAACTGACACACATAAAGAAACATACAGAGATTAGAACTATTTTATGGATTAACAATGCCATCTGGTGTTTTAAAAAGATCATATGCAACATGGCATTTTCAGGCATAATCTAAAATGGCACATGTTAAAGTCTAAAAATTAACTCACTCCAAAACTCTGAAAGACATAACAGTTGACACGGTCTGCTTGCATTGAGTAGATACTTGTTATGTCGAACATTTGTATCCTTATTTAATCCTTTCAAAAATCCAATATTTATTATTTGATCAAGTAAATAAATGCTCACACAAAACAAATAACTTGTTATTGATATTCCAAAATGTTTTGTAAAAGGTATGTTTATCTGTAACCTTGTTAAATGATAAATGGTTATCCTACTTTAAAGATGTATACTATCATATTGTTGTCATAGAAACTACATATTACTGCGAAAACAAATACAAAAGCAACCGACTAGCAACGGCAAGCAACAGTACATACAGTATCCTTTATTTTATATTTCATTTACTCTAGGTATACACATTTAATCTGAAATAATTACAGTATGGGGAATAAATGGAGATGTTTTGTGGACACCAAGGACACCTGACTACAGATTGACTGTGTGCTAATTTGATTAAATACATATTAATATATGAATATGTAAAAAGTAAGCACAATTGGCTGTAACCTAATAATAAAGTCCTAAAATTAGATTTTGATGCAAGGACTTAGGATCTGAATATCAGGTAAAAAAGAAAAAGAAGAAGCAGAGTCATTTATTTTTACTCAATGTTAATAATAATATATTCTTTCTTTAAGTGTTAAGTTTGTTTAAAATCTGGAATCAAGAGCTGAGGAAACTAGATGCAGCAACGTTGAACCTCTGTGTGTTTTTTATTTGTTTTAAAATGTGTATTGAACACACATACAATACAAACATTATCAACATAAAATAAATATATAAAGGGGGACTAATATATATATATATATATATATATATATATATATATATATATATATATATATATATATACAAAAATTATACAAATTAACAGTAATATTTCAAAGTAAACAGATACATAGGCGAATGAAGAGATGAAAAATAAAAAACATAAATAGGATATAATAGGAAATAAGATAAAGCATGCCAGGGGTCAACAAAGATAAATAGATAGTATCTTAAGTAAAAAACTATACTTATATTTGATTGTCTTAGTATGTATTTCCATTTCTTTTTTAAAGCATTAAAGGTGAGGTTTTACTTTGATAACGCGTTGTTGCCTCTGTGGGTGGATCAGTGGATGTTGACACTGTTGCTGTCACGTGACAGCTCCGTCTGAACCAGGAAGAGAGAGGGCGGTGCTTTGCAAAGGGCTGGTGGGCTGTTAAAACAAGGTAGTCGCTATTTATGAATATATAACGTTACCTATGTCAAAATAGAGATCGAATGCATCACGATTAAATTAATTCACAGTTGATTATGTCGCTGATATTATCACAACAGTTGCCTGTTCTGTGCAAAAAGCGTAATTGATGCTAACAGTAGCTAGCTCTCTCAAGCTAGCAGGAACGCTAGCAGCCTGCAAGCTAAGGGACACAGAGGACAACAGTGCATTTATTTTGGGAAGGGTCTCTGGCTGCTTCTTTATTTCTTACTTAGTCCAGTAGTTAGCTAACTTTTAAAACGTATTTCTAACACTGTGTAGAGGTGTTTTCTGGTTGGTATGTACTGTGGAGTTAATGTCAACAACCTCTGGTAGCCTGTATGCTAACCGTTAGAAAAGTGTTTGAAGTGCCAAGAGACACAAAACGAGTATTATCATACGTTAAGATAACCTCTGAAAACATTTTCCAACATGACATCAACGGAGTCACAATGCAAACTACAATGGTTGTAAATTATGTGCATGTAATTCAGGAAATGCGACGTGCTTGATATGTGCACATTTTACTTGTGTCTGTCTGGCTCTCTGCTTTCAGAGACCTCTGCGAATGACGAAATTACATAATGTTTGTTTTGTCTTTAAATGTTCCTGATACTGGGGAAGGAAATGCTATTTAGTCTACAGGGCGTTCAAATCAAACTTGATGTTTCTGAATGTATACTGGAAGTGTGTCCCTTATGTTCATACTAATAAGTACCTAATACGTCCTGTATGACAGCATCCACCATGACAGCCATCAAGCATGCTCTCCAGAGGGACATCTTCACACCCAACGACGAGCGTCTCCTAGGCATTGTTAATGTCTGCAAGGCAGGAAAGAAAAAGAAGAACTGCTTCTTGTGTGCGACAGGTAAGAGAGAAACCGTTATTAGAAAAATCTATAAATAATCAAAGTAAATGTTTCTGAAATAATGTGCTTTTTTCCCCTTCCAGTTACGACAGAGAGGCCTGTCCAGGTTAAAGTGGTTAAGGTGAAGAAATCTGACAAAGGGGACTTTTACAAACGGCAGCAGACATGGGAGCTCCGAGATCTGACAGAAGTAGATGCCAAAGATGCAAGCAAGGTCAGAGGAATAATGTGTCTTGTACTTTTTTCACTTATAACCTTGTTTAGTTTTCATAAATATAATTATTTTCCCTTATTTAGTGATCATACGCTCCCTTTTCTCTACTCTCATGGTTTAGGAAAATCCTGAGTTTGACCTTCACTTTGAGAAGGTGTATCGGTGGGTGGCTAGCAGTACAGCTGAAAAAAACTCCTTCATCTCCTGCATTTGGAAGCTGAACCAGCGATACCTGAGGAAGAAGGTGGAGTTTGTGAATGTCAGTTCTCAGCTGCTGGAAGGTGTGGAAACGCTCTATCCTTACTGTAGCCACCAATGTAAACGCATGCCCCTTTTCATGTTTTGATTATATGTGCTTAAAGGCTTGTCTCTTCCTCTTAAACCAATAGTGTTGAGCCTATTGTGCATTGGTCATGTTTGAGATATTCTAATTTAGCCCAGAAGTGAGAATCTCTGCTTGATTTTGTTTGAATTTGTTTATTAATAGCACGATTTACAAAACAATATTCAACCTCTTCTTTGTATCTTGGTTTGTGGTGTGGCTTTCTGTGTTAAATTCTTCTTTATTCTCACTTTTCTCTCTTAAACTTTCTCTGGCCAGAACTTCCTAAAGCGGAAGGTTGGTAGGACTTAACTTCCCCCTCCTCACTCCTCTCCATTGTTATCTCATGACCTCAAACCACCATTCTCATTAGAGACTCGCACCTCCTTAAAGATCCTTCTGCGTGACTTATCTGACGCTAAATACAGATGGGCATGATTTCATTTTTCAATAATCATAACACACATTTAGGTCATGTTTTTACCTCACTTTTAGCTTTTGTTTACCTGTCCATTCCACCTTAATTCATAGGATTATTCCCTGACATGTTCATTAATGTCCTCTGTTGTAGCCCATTTAGTTTAGTCAAGTGTAGTTGTTTATTAAGTTGCCGAAATGAAGTTTGATTTACAGATTTACAGAAGTCTATCAGTCTTTTTTTTTTTTTTTATCATCCAGAATACATATAATGAAGTGCATTTAGCTGATAGCACAAATTCAGATTGCAGGTATACTTCTTTTGTCACTGGTAGAAAGTGATCAGTTGCTGGTAAATTAGTTTTTATTTAGGTGTGTGTGTGTGTATATATATATATATATATATATATATATATATATATATATATATATATATATATATATATATATATATATATATATATATATATATATATATTTTTTTTTTTTAATTATTATTATTTATTTATTTATGTGTTTTAATACTCGCCATTCCCCATCACTGAATGTAATTCTGTATGTGTCTGTAGTTCTTACAAGAGCTTTGTAAAAACCTGATGTGCTGGAAGATACATAAAAGAATGTGTCTTGCACTTTGCATTTGTGCTCATCATATCTTCAGCGTACATTTCCATCTCTGTTTGTGGGATTAGAGTCTGTGCCGAGTGGTGAGAGTCAGAGTGTTGCCGGGGGCGATGAGGACGCTCTGGACGACTACCAGGAGCTGAGCACCCGTGAAGAGCAGGACATTGAGGGCATGATGGAGATGTGCGAGTACGCCGTCTCCAATGCTGAGGCTTTCGCAGAGCAGCTCTCCAGGGAGCTGCAGGTTCTGGATGGGGTGAGTGAAGCGACTGCTAAACTAAAAACAGAATGAAAAGAATAAAAATAATTGTTCTTAATTATGATATTATTATGTATATATTCTGGAGAGCTTAGACAGAAATATTCACTTTAAAAAAACAACATAGAAAACATATTAATACCCTCTGCATTGTTTCCTACTTTAAGGCCAATATCCAGTCCATCATGGCATCGGAGAAGCAGGTCAACATCCTGATGCAGCTGCTGGATGAGGCGCTGGGTGAAGTGGACACCATCGAGGGAAAGCTGAGCAGCTACGAGGAGATGCTCCAGAGCGTCAAGGAGCAGATGGACCAGATCTCACAGAGCAACCGCCTCATCCAGATCAGCAACACCAACAATGTCAAACTGCTGGATGAGATCCAGTTCTTAGTGGTAACGGACACATTTGAATTCTGCTTGATGCACAAAAGATACGAACCCTTAAAAAATGTGACGACTGTGGCTTGTCTTTCTTCATGTAGAACTACATGGACCTGTCAAAGGGACATATCAGAGCCTTGCAGGAGGGAGACCTGACTTCTCCTAAAGGCATCGAGGCCTGCATCAATGCCTCTGAAGCTCTTCTGCAGTGCATGAACGTGGCCCTCCGACCGGGTTAGTTTACAAATGTACTTGTTGATCAACTAAATCAGTTGTTTATCACTGTCGGTGAGCAACTCTCAGAAGTTGCACATTTGGAAAACGTATGGCTCAATAACCACTAAAATACACAAAATATCTTTAGCAGATGTGTATGTCCATTGCTCACGAATGCTGATACATTTGTCTAGCCTGTAAATGCCTTTTGTGAAGTTAGTAATAAATGTAAGGTGATGTTTTATTTTCCGTTCCATAGGCCACGACAAGCTGATGGCTGTGATTCAGCAGCAGCTCCTGTTTGCTGAGCTGAGAGACACCTTCGCTCGCCGTCTCACCAATCACCTCAACAATGTGTTTGTTCACCAGGTAACAGGCACACTGTGCTTATAAGGGATATAACACGTTTTAAAGCTTTCTAAGTTTTAGTTTCAGGTTGGAGGTTACATAAGATTATTCTCTAAGTCTTAATTTGGTCAAAAGTAGATTTACTCAATAGGATAATGTACTTGTACTTAACTTGAGTATATCCAATGTTTCTACACCACTACATTTATGACCGCTGTAGTTACTAGTTGAGTAGATAAACCTCGACCAGCTACAACAGTAAAATACTGCTTCCATATTGTTGCATCAGTATTAATAATTATAATGTCCTATATAATTAATATATCAGTTACAAGGGACATTTACTTATACTTATGTAAATGTTTTTACTTTTGATACTTTAATTACATTTCGCTTAAAGTTTGTGTTGGCTGATGAAGATTCAGAGGCTATAAATAATTTACGCGACAGCTTTAGGCAAAGACATTTTACTCGATTTTCTGGTAACCAGACGCAGGGAGAAGGATTTTTTTTCGTCCTCACACCTTTCCATTGTGAGTCTGCTGCGCCAGCCACTCTCTCCTGTTCTCTTCCAGACTCTCTCTCTCTCTCCCCATGGACTTCCTCTTTAGCTGTGACTCTCTTCCTGGGCTGCCTTTGGTCGTTTCCTTCTGGTTGTGTCCCTCCTATTCTTGACTCTGCGTGTTGCTCACTTTGAATCATCCCACTTTGCTCTCTGTCTCTGTGTCAGTTCAACCACTTCAGTCACTTCAAAATGACCATCCCTCAGTTCTATAGGTCCTCCTGTCTGTCGCTTCCAGTGAGTACCCTCACAGCAACCCCCACTCGCCCCCTTCTTTGCTAATGTTTGACCACTCGTCCCACCTCACTCCAACTTACATGTCATTACCTCAGAGACCTCAGGTCTTCCATAGCCTAACATAGCTTATTTTGTATTGCATGGGATGTGTTTCTAACTATTTAACATGTCTCATTTGATCTGAAAGCTGAAGAGGCACCACTCATCTTTCTCCTCCTTCATCAACTGTCTGCACTCAGCTGAGGGCTCTTTTTGTGTTGGGGTGCTAACTTGGCTTTGTTGCAAAAGGTCTCATATCATAAAATCCTGTGCCTGTCTGCTCTGCGTGCATGTCTTGTAGCACAAGCAGTTGACACTGAACAACAAAACAATGAGGGGAAGTGAGGGGAACGTCGGTATGGCAGTAAGAGTTTGTCAATAAGTTTAGCTGAAGAAGTGGTGGTTTGTTGAGTTGAACAATGTGGTGTTTACTTTGAAAACATCTGCTTTGGTGGTAATCAGAGGTAACATATCCTATCCCCGAGATAAATATTCCTTGTGTGGATACAGAAAGATTGAATGGGACTTGATATTAGATTTGTCTATACTAACTCTTGTTGAATGTATTGCTAATTGTCTCCCCTCACATGTCATCCAGGGCCATGACCAGAGCTCCACCCTGTCGCAGCACACAGCTGAGATGAGCCTGCCCAAACACAGCCCCCTCCACAGGGACCTGCTGCGCTACTCCAAGCTCATGGAGTGGCTGAAGAACACACACAGGGAGAAGTACGAGGGCCTGTCCAGGGTCAGTGCTGTTATCTGACAACATGTTTAAAGGATTAGTAGAAATACACTCTTGCTGAGAGTTAGATGAGAAGATTGATACCACTCTGTCCGGTAAAATTGTAATCTCTTAGATTTGAGTATTGGTTAATTGATGACACCCCTGGTTACCTTGGTAGCAACAAGAGCAGTTTTAATAACAATATGAAGCTGCAGCCAGGAGACAGTTAGCTCCTAAGCTAAGTGTTTACTGTACTGTACATAGACATGTGAGCAGAATAGATCTTCTCATTTAATTCTTAGCAAGAGAGCACATAAGTTTAGTTTCAAAATGTTGAATTGTGCCTTTAATACTGAGTACTCAAGATGTGGTATTTTGCATCTAAACAAATATCATCTCCTTTTCTTTATTTTTATTTTTTTTCAGACTTATGTCGACTACATGAGCAGATTATATGAACGCGAAATCAAAGACTTCTTTGAGGTTGCCAAGATAAAGATGGCGGGTACAACCAAGGAAGCCAAGGGCAAGTTCGGTAAGAGCTCTGATTCACAGACCTGTTGGAGCGTAGACATGAAGCATGTTTGTCTTCTGCAGATAATGTGTTAGGATTTTCAAGTAACAACTGTTATTGTCTTTGTCTCCCTTTTTTTTGTAACTTGTAGTTTACTCAATGATATTGATAATTTCACTATATCTGTAGTTTATTTTGTCTATCGTAGACGTTCATGGAATATTCATGTATAAACAAGGAAGCTAGGCCTCATTCTTTTACAGCCTTTTCTGCATTACATCTGTCACCAGAAGCATATTTTCTTACTATGTGTGCTTCCAAAGTGCTGAAGTCCTGCCTCTTGTTTTACCTTTTGATGACGTCTCTTTTCCCCTTTTGTACAAGGAACCTTACATGTTAAATGTTCTACTCCTTTTGGATTTCTTTTTAATCTGAAGAGTACTCTTGGTTGAGCTTTGGTTTTGGCAGAATTATAGAACTCTGCTTTCTGCATTCTGTATCAGCTTTTCCTGCTGAAAACAAAAGACAAAATTGTTTTCCAAAGGTTTGTCAAAGCTAAAAGCGTACCTAAGCCACTGCAGTGCACGTCAGCATATATGTGACTTTTTTTTACAACCTTTAACATCTAGCCTCACCCCTCCCATGCTGCATGTTTTAAGCCTAACCTGTCTCTGTCTTTGATGCCTGCCTTTTTAACTGGCTGCAGCCACGCTTCCGCGGAAAGAGAGTGCGCTCAAACAGGAAACCGAAAGTAAGTATGACATTTGGATAGAGCTATTCCACTGTCTTTTACTGCTTTTTACATAGCTGCACTAAAATAAATCCTTTGCTCAAAACCCTTCGCTACCCTGATATATCCCACTTTAAGCTGTGCCAACCGTTACCTCTCCATGTACCTGGTTGGTTTGTGCTAAATCTTCACAATACAGCTCATCACAAATTCTGATTCTTTAAGAGATACCTACAAAAAGCTAACATTGATGTTTTCTTTGGATGATTTGACTATGCACATTATGCAAGTTATTGAATAGTGTCATAATTGCATTCCATTAGCCTGCAGTTTGACTCTCACTGAACACAGGACATTGAATCCCTGTATGTGTGGTGCTGTATTAGGCCTTCATGGCAGCTCTGGGAAGCTGACAGGCTCTACCTCGAGCCTGAACAAGCTGACTGTGCAGGGCTCCAACAGCCGGCGCTCCCAGTCTTCTTCACTGCTGGACATGGGTAACATGTCCGCCTCTGACCTGGACGTGGCTGACAGGACCAAGTTTGACAAGGTGACACTGCCAGATATCCAAAGATTGTTTTAAATCAAACTATTAAATGTTCTGTATTGAGAGATTAAATGGAGGGCTTTTCTTTTGGCAGATATTTGAGCAGGTCCTCAGCGAGCTGGAGCCTCTGTGTCTTGCGGAACAAGACTTCATCAGCAAGTTCTTCAAGCTGCAGCAGCACCCGACAGTTACACCCCCTCTTGCTCAGGTAAATCTGTGAACAGATATTTGAAGTAGCTGTGACAGTGGGAGCATTCGGTATGCCACCTACTGATGTGTAGTCTTTAGTAACGCATGAGATTGTCTAACCCTTCACTTTACTTTAGTAGCCGTACTCACGTCTGGTGGCATTTGAAATGTTTCTTTCCTGAAGGCGTGATATAATACTGCAATAATGAGTGCAGCATCATTCATATGTATGTATACGTCGGCAGATGTTTGTTTGGATTTGTCATGTTTTATGTCTCTTTTCTCGTCAGCCCGAAACAGAGGAAGCAGACGGAGGCATGTCGTCCAGAATTCCTCCCCAGGCTGAACACAGACAGTCCTTGTCATCCGAGTGAGTGGTTTCACATTGCTGGCGAACAGTTCTGCTGCACATATAACCCTCCTTCACTGCCAAAAAACATTTTACTATGAATTGCGTCATTCTCTTGTTTCACTTTTTTAACTCACCTTTCTGTCTTGTTCACTTCTTGTTCACGACTCAAGGAAAGACCTTGTGCGGCTGATGATGAATAAGATCTTCCAGAGCATCGAGACGGAGCTCAACAGTCTCATCGCTCTGGGCGACAAGATTGACAGCTTCAACTCTCTCTACATGCTGGTGAAGATGAGTCACCATGTGTGGACGGCTGAGAACGTCGACCCGGCCTCTTACCTCAGCACTACTTTAGGAAACGTGTTGGTCACTGTCAAGAGGAACTTTGACAAGTGCATTGTGAGTAGAGTCTTTTGAAAATGGACAAAGTATGGTTGAGGTCTTACACATATTTTACTGTGAATTTAATACGAATGTCTTTTCCTCACAGTCCGGTCAGATCAGGCAGATGGAGGAAGTGAAGATTTCTAAGAAGAGCAAAGTTGGCATCCTGCCTTTTGTAACTGGGTTTGAGGAGTTTGCTGAACTGGCTGAAACAATCTTCCGTAATGCAGAGCGTCGAGGAGACCTGGATAAAGCTTACGTCAAGCTTATCAGGGCTGTGTTCATGAATGGTGAGACCACTGGTCCACCTACTGTACTGGCTATAGATGATGTCGTGTTTATGTTGATCCTCGGAAGCAAACTTCTGAATATTGTTTGTCTGTTTTTAGTGGAGAAGGTAGCCAATGAAAGCCAGAAGACTCCACGGGACGTTGTGATGATGGAGAATTTCCACCACATCTTTTCCACACTGTCACGTCTGAAGATCTCCTGCCTGAAGGCAGAGAGGCAAGAGGCCAAGCACAAATACACAGACCATCTGCAGTCCCATGTAATCAACTCTCTGGGCCAGCCTCTGGAAAAACTCAATGTAAGTCGAAATACCTTCTTTTTTTTTTGTTATTATAAAGTTATGTTGTTTCTGGACATGATTAGTGATATGAAGGATGTGAGCATTTACCAAGTGCTTGTAGTCAATGCATTATAGGTAAACTGTTATCTCCCTCCTGCAGCATTTCTTTGAAGGAGTTGAGGCCCGTGTAGCTCAGGGTGTTCGTGAGGAGGAGGTAAGCTACCAGCTTGCCTTCAACAAACAAGAGCTGCGTAAAGTTATCAAAGAGTATCCTGGCAAAGAGGTGAAAAAGGGACTTGACAACCTTTACAAGAAGGTGGACAAACATCTGTGTGAAGAAGAAAGTCTTCTACAGGTAGGAAATGATTACAACATACAAATATATTGGAATTTAATCGGATTATAAACTTATAATACTCTTAGTTGGTCACTCTGACTTTTTCACTTTTATATCATATATTATTTTACTTTTGTCGATGGACCGTCTTTATTTTGTCTCAATGTGTTTCAAATGTGAGTATGTTGTGGTCTTATTATGTGTTTCTATTGTTGTTCCTGTGGACTTTATGATGTCTTCATATCCGGAGCACTGGACCAAATAAATTTCCTTGCGTGGGATAATAAAGTTTATCTGAATCTAAATCTAAACTGTTGCACTTGCTGATGTACTCCACCAGGTGGTGTGGCACTCCATGCAAGACGAGTTCATCCGTCAGTACAAGCACTTTGAAGATTTAATCGGCAGATGCTACCCTGGATCTGGGATCACCATGGAGTTTACCATCCAGGACATGTTGGAGTACTTCTCCAGCATTGCTCAGTCTCATTAGCCTAGCTGCTATGCACTTTTCACCACTGCCTCACATTGGCTGATGATACACTAGCTCTTCACTAACTACCCTGTGCTATTTGTTTGAACAATGAACATTTCTTCTGTGTGTGTGTCCGTGTATTTTAATGAAAGGAATTTGTACATTGGAAAGTGGTGCAGATCTGTCTGCAGTGTGTGTGTGCGCCTGTTACTTTGAGATTCAACAACTCTGCTCTAAATACTTAATTGTTTCTTTTATTTTTATTATTTGTGTATGCCATATGTACATAATAAATTTGCTGCTGCCAATCCATTCAATGCTGTATCGTATTTATTTGCTGAGCACGTGATATTGGATATGCATTTAACTATATTAATATTATTATTTATAATAATTCAATACTAAAGTAATATCCAATATGCATACATTGCTAAGGTTGCAGATTTTTTTTAAACTCCAGTACTTCTGTGATTTTTTATTTTTTTTAAATCAGTTTTTTTGTTAGTTATCAGCAAACTTCACAATTATCTTTTTTTTCTTACAGGAGCATTTGTTAATAATTAAATACTAAAATCATCATACCTAATATGCATATTGCTAAACAGGCAGATTTAAAAAAATCTATAAACCTTTGTGTCGACTCCGCCCTCTGTACGGACAACGCCGGCTCACAAAACACGCGACCCCAGATGCTCTCACTTCCATGGTGACGAATCCAAACTGGAGATAATCGGCGCTCTTTTCAAAACCTTTTACCGCGGAAACATGTTATTATATACAAGAGTTATTGATTATCAAACTTGAACTTTAATGTCAAAGTTATTGTCCCAATAGACCTTTTATGTCGGTGACTGTAGAGCCAAGTTAACGGTGGTCAGGCTAGCTGTCACGAAAGCGGTGTCCCCGACACGGTAAGTTGAGGCAAAGTCCCGAAGATTTAGTTTCGTTAACGCTAGCTAGGTTAATTGGTAAACAGTAGCAAGGTGCTACTTGTTATCACTCAAGATAATCTCAGTAGTTAACCACACATAATACTAATATTGGCTTATTGGCCTGTAAGCTAGCTACTTAACGTTAGCCAACATTAAATACATGGCTAATTTTGTTTGCTACTGTAACTTACGTTACCCTCTTAACACAACACGGGTCTTAATATTTACGTTGTTGTTACGTTATTGTAAATAGGTTCTGTGTTTAGCTTAGCTGCCTTACTAACTAAGCTAATGTAACCGTTTTAGGTAGTGCCATATCACAGCCATGAACAGCGCAGAGAGGAAATTCGTCAATTTGAGGAAGCGTCTGGATCAGCTGGGCTACAGGCACCCACTGGGGATAGAGTCACTGCCACTAGTGGAGAAACTGTTCAGGTGAAACCTTTAATCCTTCTGCTCCTGCTCTCCTTCAACCCTTAATGTCAGCCAGTCAATTACAGTTGATGAGCTGTTTAAACATGTCTTCCTCCTGTGTTATAGTGACCTGATCCACACAACTGAAAGTCTACGCAATGCCAAACTGTCAGCAGGGAAAACTGAGAAAGAAACTCGAAACTTTGATGGTCTTCTGGAACCATACAGGGCAGAGAATGCCCGGGTGGTCAGGGAAAACAATGAGCTGCACCTCGAACTTCTCAAGCTGAAGGAGGAGAAGGACCGTGTCGGCAGAGGTAAGCTGTGATAACCAGACCCTCCTCAGGTCTTTAAATCATATTTAAAAATGTTCCTTCATCCATGACCCACACCTACAACACTGGTTTGATGTTTTCACACAATCTTGTCTTCTTTTAGAGCTCAAGACCCACATCAGAAAACTGGACCATGACACATCTGACCTGAAGTTTTTAAATAATCAGTATGTGCACAAAGTTCGCTGCTTGGAGAAGGATAGCAAATCTAAGGCTGAGCGTATCCAACAGCTACAGGAGAAGAACATGCAAGCTGTGGTGCAGACACCAGGTAATGACAGGGGTCTGATCAAAGCCCTATGACGACACATTAAAAGTGACCTATGACTTTGGTAGAAGTTAGTAATATCTAAAGAATTTGATCTCCTTCCCTCGCAGGTGGAAAGAAGCGCAGCATCCCTTTCAGACGTCAGAGAATGCAGATTGATGAGCTCATACCTTCCTCCTCTACATCAGCTTATCCTGTGTCGCAGCCTGATGATCCGTATATCGCGGACCTGCTGCAGCTGGCAGATGGACGGTGAGTTTTCTTTTGTGAAAGCTGATCAGTGTGATCGAGAGAGTTGGTAATTACTTGACGAATGTGTTTGTAAATGTTTGCATTGGTACTGCTGCTTCAGTGACTGTCTGACTCGCTGTCATTTTTATTTGTAGAATTAATGAGTTACAAGAAGACATCATAAAGGTCAAACTAGACCTGGAAAATGCTCAAGAATTTATTGAACACTTAAACACACAGGTAAGAGATAAATTAACTAGAAACCTTTTTTAATACTGTGACATCTCAAATGTTTTTAAAAGGATGACGAGATGTGACTTTATTTTCTAAATGCTTCTTTTAGGTGGAGGAGAGGGACAAAGAGATCGAGCGTATGAATCGTGCTCTTCACGGAGGACGACCTCATGATGTCATTTCCCTCGAGGCTCAGAACATCAGCAGCGAGAAACTGATCGCCCATCTTAACCTTCAGGCAAGCATTGCAGTCTCAGAATATTTACCCTGATGTATGAATGCATATAGGATATTTCTGGAACACAAGATACTTTTAAAAAAAAAGCCCAGTTCCTCTGGAAAAAAAGTGGTTTGCATTGTTGCTCCAACCCACCCTCCTGTCTGTTGACCCGACGCTGCTGCTGCTTTGTTTTCTACAGATTGAATACCTACAGGAGACCAACAGGACACTGGAGCAGAAGGTAGAGGGACTGCAGCAGAAGAAGAAGGACGCGTCCACCGAAGTGGCCAATCTGTCTATAAAGAACCTGGAACTGTGTGAAGAGCTGACGCACATAGACGACCTCGCGAAACGGCTGGAGATGGACAAAGAGCACGTGTTGGAAACTGTTGACATGGAACTGCAAGAAACTAAAGTAAGGAATGTAAATGTGTGTAATGTAACACCGTGTGTATTAGTGAAGTGAAAACAACCCTTAAACCTGAGAACCTTTCTCCATACAGGAACAAATTCAAAGGCAACAGAAAATCATTGAAGACTTGGAGGATATTATTACAAAAACAAGAAGGGTATGCACAGTAAATATTCTCATTATGTCCTTTTCTAGAAAACTGCTTTTAGAATATAACTGACATTTTTCAGTGAACATAAACTGCTTGTATCTTGCCAAAAGTCTGTCCTGTGTTATTACACAAGCTAAAAACATAAATTGTTGGATTATCATTTGAATTCAGGAGCAGTCTGAAGGTGACTTTGAAAAAGACCGCCTCAGAGACCAGCTGCTGGAGCTCAAAGAGCAGAATGAGAAAATGGAGGGACTGGTGAATTTTCTGGAGGAGGAGAAAATCCGCTTGCAGGACAAAATGGAGAAAATGATGGCAGCTGGTAAGCAACCGCTAAAACCTGTTCTCATAGCAGCGTTACATTGTCGACATTAGTCTCTAACTATATTGCTGCTGTTTCCTAGACAAAGACCTGGTGCTCGAGGTGGAGACCATGCGGGCTAAACATGGTGTTTGTGGAAGGGAACGCTCGCCATCACGCCTGGATGCATTTGTCAAGAGTCTAGAGGAGGAGAGGGATTACTATCGCCAGGAGGCTGAACGCTACAAAAGAGCCAGAGGAGCTGGCGGCCTGGATATAAGCCCCAGTCGTAGTCCAGGCAAGGGCAGGAGTGCTTGGTCCAAAGAAACGAGGGTAGGCGGCAATTTAAAAAAAACATGCTTACTATTTTGATAAACAGATTTTCAGATGATCCTCTTAATGCAAATTGTAACCGCACATTTTCAGGGAGGTGTTGCAGAGACAGAACTGCTTCGTCTAGTGAAGGAGAGAGATGAGCTGAAGGCCGCTCTGCTGGACTTTGAGAAGCACATGGAAGACATTCAGAGCAATGTGAAGGGCCTCAGCTCTGAGAGAGACCATTTCAAAACGCTGTTCAAACAAGTGAGTTATTGAATAACTTATTATTCCACCAGGTGGAAACTTCTTATTTTACACTTTTAGGCACTGAATGCTTTGTTCCCTCAGGCTCTAGAGGACTTGAAGCTGGCCCGTAGCACAGATACGTCGGCTGACCTCTTGAAGGAGGAGATCAAACGGGCAGAAATCAGAATCCAGCAGATGAGTGCTGAAAGAGACGCACTGATAGAGAGATTCCAGGTTAGTCCCAGAGGTAAAGCCTTACATGGTGGGAATCATTTCCACCATTATGGCAGAGAAAAGTTAGTTTGTCAGCATTAAAATACCTTTCCTCCGGTACACATCCCATTCTGTAATACATGCACTAATGCTCAGGCTGTAACCAATAGTGTTGTTATTCTATCACTCAGTTGTTAGTTTCAGTTAGCTGCTCATATGCTGATAACCTCAGCACGATGAGGCCCTTGCAGGGTTAGGCATATTTTTTATTTGCTAGAATCAAGATCTAGTGACAATAGACAACATTTTACTTTAACTTATTATTATGAAGTTAATGTTGATTGCATAATGTAACCGCTGGAGAATAATGAATCCAGCTCTGAGGAGAACAGTAAAAGATCCGACGGCAGCACCAACAATAAAACCACTTGGAAACACTAGGTTTACTAAATAATGAAAATAATGATTAGTTGCGTACATTGGTATATTTTATACTCGTTTCATAACTTTGAATGTGTTGAGCCTAACGCACACAATCTCTTTGCAGGTCGGACAGACTTCAGCTCTCACAGACAGACGGGGAGAGGAGAGGAGGATTCTTGACCTGGAGAGTGCTGTAAAGAGTGTAGGCCTCAGAGATATTTTAATAAATATGTCCAAACACATGCTCATAATGTCTGAAATGTCAAAGTCCCAGGACACAGTTATTATGTATCGATCACTACTGTGACTGATTCTAAAAAAAAATAGGTTTGAGTTGCCGTATCTTCTTACCTGGCACATTGTGTGTTTTTGAGGTGCAGTTGGAGCGAGACAGACTGGACCTGCGGTCACAGGTGTGTCTGCTGAGGGAGAACAGGGAGGCTGCTGAGGAGGAGCTGAAGCTTCGGTCCGCTGCTCTGGTCCAGAATGCAGAGGAGGTTTCCCATCAGAGGGCTGAGGCTAATGCTCTGAGGTTTGTGCAGAAGAAAATGTTTTTTTGAATATGATGATGAAACACTGATGTGTAATGTGCAGTCTCCACAGGGTTACTCTTACCTGGTAAAAATGTACTCAGTATCATAATATTAAAGTAATGTAACTTTATTCCTTTTGGATTACTTCAATACCAAATATGCAAATAAAGACCAGAATGCTGTAAGTGTGCCATTATTAAAGCAGAAAAGGGGAACAACATCACAGTACAGTGCAAGTTCTGCCCTCCAGCTGCGAAAATGCTGTCGTCATCAAAGGACTCAAATCTTTTTGGCTCATCAGTGTTGCCAGATTTTAACTTGGAGCAGCAGCAGTACTCACAGAAACCAAATCAAAGGAACCTAAATGCAAATTTCCCCGTTTGCCCTGTATTAAGTTAGCAGGACCAGAAACTTTAAGCTGACGCTCATTTCCTACAAACTGTCTTTTCACGCCGGGATGCCTGTCAGCAAAAAGAATAATCTATAATGAACTGTGTCATGAAGTGTTGTAATGTGTGCACACGTGCATGGTAACGTCGTTTCATGAATTCTGTTACTCTCCAAGCCTGAGTATCCGCTAACACTACAGAGCTTTTGGCCCCATTATTCTTCTCATAAAGGTGTATTAAACACACATTCTGAACTGAAACTGATCAGGGGTTGTTGTTGTTGTTGTTTGTCTGTAGGCTGCTGCAGGAGCAGATGGAGCATTCACTGTCTGATACCCAACACAGGCTCTCTGTGAAGATGAATGAGCTGCATGCTGCCCATGAGCAGATTGAGAAACTGGAGGAGACAATAGGTGAATATTTGTGGATTTAATGAGTTCCAGGAAGGACTGCCACAGTTTGTGTTGTATTGTTGTACTTCTGTTTTCTTTTTCCTGTGGCTGTTTTGCTTTATTCTTGTTTGCTTGACAGGGGAAGTGAGTCAGCGGGGCTCAAAGCACAAAGACGAAGTGGCTGTTCTTCAGAAATCAATCTCTGCTTTGGATAGAGAGAAAGATTCTCTGCAAGACGATGTGGATCAAAAGACTGAGAAACTTGTTGTTCTCCAGGAGGAGCTGTCCAAAAAGGTAGCCAGCATCAACAAACCTCAACAAAACAAGCTTTTGTTAAAGGATAGGTTCACATTTTTGCCCCTATCATCATTTCCTGTACATTAAGTGACGAGGGGCACAAAATCCACCGTCGTCTTTCTCTGCAGAAATGCATCAAATATTCAGTAGGTGTCGATGGTCAAATCAAGTTGGTGTCTTCCAAAGTTACAGTGTTTTTAGTACAAAATCCACCGGTTTTGTTACCGTTCGGGGAACAAAAGTTGGGAGTTCTGCACTGAGATAACCTGGAATAAACTCGCATCATTTGACCAACGACTGCTGGAGCCTCATTTTGAAATCAAATAAACTTAAATGCATATATGCATGAAACCACTACATTGGAGGCCAGTGTGGACTTCAGGAATGATTACAAAGACTTTTAACTCCTTAAATGCACATATGGACAATTTACTACTGTGATGATCGACCTATCCTTTTTAAAAGGGAGGATGAGTTGTGCTTAAAAAGTACTCATGAGTCATAATTCTTTGGTATTTACACAGGAACAGACCCTTGAAGATGTGAGACTCACAGTCACACACATGGACAACTCACTCGCGTGAGTATTGCGCTCGTAAAGTTTTGCATTGGTGTTTAATACTACTAAATGAGTCCCCCTTTAATATGCTGATGTGCTATATGTGAGCAGTCAGCTCCAGGGGGCGTTAAACAGTCGTGAGAGGGAGATAACCAGCCTGAGGAGGCAGCTGGACGCCTGTCAGGAGGAGCTGGCTGGACTCAGGAGAGACAAAGAAATAACAATCCGAGAGAACAGGAGGCTGCAAGATGACCTGGCTACAATGACCAGAGAGAACCAAGTCTGTCTTAAATCACATTGTCATGCGTCTGAAAATTGTTTCTTCTGTGCCATATGAAAAAAAGAACATAACAATAACAGCAGCTCCTGATGTGTTTGTGCAGGCTGTGCATGCGGAGATGGAGGAGGCTTTGCATGAGAAGGATGAGCTGAAGTTAAGGGTCCACTCTTACATCTCTGAAGTGTCCAGAATAGAGAAACTGATGGCCACGAAGGCAAGAGAGAACTGCACTCCTGTAGCCGTTTTAATTCTCTATACTGTCCTATACGCCGCTCCTGTCTGCCAGTTGACTGCTAGGTGTTGACCCACAGGAGCGGGAGAACAGGGACTTGCTGGAGCGCTTCAGGATGGCCCACTCTGATGTGGAGGAGCAGGAACAGAAGTTGCTGCAGGCTGAAGGCCTCAATAACTCCATCCGCCTGGAGCTGCTCTCTTCAGACACAGAACGTAGACACCTCCGCGATGCGGTCGGCCACCAGGGGAGAGAGATCCACCAGGTGAGATATGCGATGGAATAAGCAGCTGGGACATCCACATTGTGTGTAAATGCGTATTTCCAACAGCTATTCAAGGCAAACTAGAATGCTACAATAACGCCCCCTGCCGTTTCCCCAAGCACACGCAGGCCCTGCAGGCTTATGAGGCCCAAGTATCGTCGCTGGTGCGCGGGATGTCTCGACTCGAGGAGGAGGTACACAAAACACAGGAGGAGAAGGCCGAGCTCCTCTCGGATCTGGCATCCGTCAGGGAGCTGTGTGTCAAACTGGACTCTGGCAAGGAGCTCACTGTACGCCAACTCACCTCCAGGAGCATGGACCTAGAGAGGGTGAGGTTGCATCCAACTGTAGCTTCATTCAAGTAGGTGAGCAGCAGTAGTTATTTAAGCTTTGTGAAAATGAAATGTGCATGTGTTCTAGGTCACAGGGGAAATGGAGGATGTTCAGTCAGAGGCAGAGTTATTTAAGAAACAACTGGCCAGTGAGAGGCTGACGGTCCGGAACCTTGAGGCGCTTCTCTCCACCAATCGGCACAAGGAGTTCCAAACCCACCTGACCGCCAGTGAGAGAGAGTCAGAGTTGAAGGTCCTACGTGATAGGCTGACCCTGGCTGACAGCAAAACGTAAACAAGTTCACTTCAATATGTTGGCTTGAACTGTAAGACTTGAATAAATGCCTTTTTAAATGTTTCCCCTTCAAGTTGTTTGATTGTGATTTGTTTGCCTGTGTGTAAATGCACTCAGTGCGGAGCATGCCAGGGAGGTGTCCCAGCTCCGCGGCAAAGTGTCTCAGCTGCAGACGGAGATGGACGTTCTGAAAAGACAGTTGACCACCGAGCGCTTTGAACGGTGAGCTGACTTTTCAACTCTTACCACAGCACAGAGATCATTTAATGGAGTGGAAACAAAGCTGGAAGTTTGGCACAAATTAGATCTGTCAGTATTACTACAGACGGTGTTTTTATATTAGCTTTGCGATGTGACTTAACTAATAGCATGTGTTCGATAGCCTTGTCATTACATTGGTAGCATAGTTGATAGAACTAACTAGAATATTTCCCAGTAGTTTTTCACATGAAGCAAAAACACGCTCTTAACATTTGATCTTTGAAGCAGAAAATCTTCAGGATGTTGAAGACGTGAGTGAAAATGTCTCATTTACTGTGAACCAGCACAAAGTGTCCTCTTGCAGCTTGGAACTGAAGGTTTGGTGAAAATAAAATGGTTCTACTGCTTTTAGAATATCTAGACGTATAGCTGCAGCAAATAATATTTTTTATTATTAATTAAGCCGCCAATGATTTCTTCTTCGAATAATCAACTTACTAACATGCAAGACAAAAAACCCTGCAAATATTGACGTTAGAAGCTGGAACCCATGGCTTCAGACATTTTCTGCTTTTAAAATATGAACACAAACTACTTAATTGTCAAAAGTGTTTCATTAATTTACAAGTTAAAGTGCTTACAGCTTTAATTCAAGCATGTAACAACACGGTGGAGCCACAAACGTTGCATGTTGTGATTGTCTAATTGTCCTCAGTGAACGGGCAATTCAGGAGATGCGCAGACAGGGCGTGTCGTTCTCGTCCCTCGACTTCTCCTCCAGTTCCCATCACACCTCCCCAGAACGCTCCATCCTCCGAAGTCTAAACCGCTCCACTGACAAGTCGGCTGACAAGTCGGCTGACAAGTCGGCTGACAAGTCGGCAGACAAGACGGCTGACAAGTCGGCTGACAAGTAAGACTCAGGACGTGAAAAAGATCCAGCCGTTTTTTAAGGCTCATTGTTTTTTTGGTTCAGATTCAAGAATGTGGTGGTTTTGTTTTTAATATTAAACAGGAGGCAGAGCTCTTGGATATAAAATCAGAAAAATGATGAGCCATCACTGTAAACAAAACAACAACCTCTTCCTTATTTCCCCTAAAAACTTAAAATCTTTCTCTTTTTCAGAAGTGTGAGCTTCAAGGATTAACGACTTGAAAGACGGACACATGAAGGATTTGACGAGTGAGTCAGAAACCACTAGAAGAGCTGAAAGTTTTGAGTCTGGACGTGAGTTGTGAAGGTCTCCATAAAGCTTGGCATTAATTCACCTGAAGAAAACCTCAGTGCAACTTTATGTACCGGTCCGGCCTGAGGCACTCGGGAGGAAGCCTGTGGGGTGTTCACTAAAACTAATGACAGTTCTGACATTCAGAGAAATTGTTATCATTTCAATCTAACGTCTCATTTACTCCACTTGCATAACTGGATGCAAAGTGTCGGCACGTTACAGTTATTGATAACTTTAGGATTCATCCTTGAGAACGAGTTGATGCTTTTGAAATTCATTTGGGTCTCAGCGACTATAACCTCACAGAAGTAGCAAGAGAAGTATTCCTTCGACGATGTGGTTGTGTGTATTATGCTTAACATTCATGTTTGTTTGTTTTAAACCATGTTTAAATTATTAAATTATTCATAAAATAAAGCGATACAAAATGACAGAAATGGGAAGTGATGTACGTCACAGAACTTGACCTTGACTGTTTTATTACAGGATAAACAGTCCAAAGTTATGGCTTCGGCATGAGAGGCTGCGTCGTAGAACAGAAAGACACAAAGCTGGATTTAAAACCCACAAACTTGAGTACATGGTTTGTGTTTTAGCCTGCTAAACCACTGAGTGCCCATGTAAGCTATTAACCCTTTACCTTATCCTATGTGTGGATGAAGACACAAGCAACATACAAAGTTTGGTCTTGCAACCTTATTTACATCAATGTATACTGAATTGGTTCATTTACTGTAACAGTGCATGACAGGAACATGTTGAAATTAGACGAAGGAATTCATTTATATATTTCTTCTTTGTCTTCAAGTGATTTCATTATTTAGTGGTTTTGAAGTTAAGTCTCCATCTCTTCCAATAATCGCCATTTTGCGATTTATAATCGGAACAGCTCAAGTAAAAATGTGTAACATTTTTGAAAATACTGTTTTCTTCCCAAGGGATTAAAAAAAAAATGTAATCTCTATAAAAAAATTATCTCAAAACTATAAACCATTGCAGATTTAATGGCGGCAGTGTTCAGTGGTTGTGTTGGGGAGGGGATAAGCGTAGAGGGAAAAGTCTAAAATGTACTTGGGCAGGAGTTCCCTCAGTAGCTTCTGTGGTAAGGTGCACAGATAATAGTGTAACGTCTCCGTGGTGACCGGCTTGTACCACGTTTGCCTCTCTGGGAAGCGAACATGAGGAGGCGCTCCAATGCGCTGGAGTACAAACTCAGAATCCCTTTCAAGGTGCTCATAGGAGCCGATGAAGTCATAGGACACGGCACAGGGTTGACATAAATTGTACACCGGCATCCAGTGCTCATTCATGCGCTCTGCATCCTCATCCAGCAGGTAACGGACAAACTCTGCAAATGTCACATCATCTCCTGTGACAGATGCGTCCTTGGCACGACTCTTTCTGTACCGTTTTACGATCTCCACACCGTACTTTTTCTGGTAGGACTCGATCTCTCCAAACTTGTTCCTGTATGCGGACAGCAGGCGCTCCATGGGCTCCCGCACAAACATGAACTTGAAGTAGTGCTTGAGGCGATAGTTGATCTCCTCGGGTTTAAGAGAGGACAAAAACAACAGGTCGCTTTGGTGGTCCATCTTAATTTTGACGTGCACGCTTTCCAGAGCTCCGTTCAGAACCTTCAGGACCCTCTTCCAGTTGGAGCAGGCCACCTTGGGGACGTAGCAGTAGAGGAAGTGGTGCTGATCGTTCACCAGGATGTGCTGCAGCAGCGTCTTCCTCTGCAGGGGGCTCAGGGACCCAATGCCGTGCGGCATGTTCTTCTGGCTGCACACGGTCCTGATGGTCCGGTTACGGATCTCCTGGAGGATCTACGTGGGAACACAAATTAGTGGCTTTAAGGTGCATTCCACCAATTTTACACACAAATATCAGTTTACTAGTCATGGTTTGTATTACTCAGCCGGTGAGAAGAGCTGATTGTGTCATCAAGGTTATCTTATTTTGGGCTTGGAGATTTAAAATGTTACAACAGAAAGCCTGCACACAAGCTGGAGGCGTGGAGTTTGTAAAATGGGGGTATTTACGAAAGAGGCTTGCAGAATTATTTAACAACACCACAAAATGCACATTTGATGAGAACAATAACAAACCAGAAGGTTACAGAAAAGTATTTTGTGTTTTCCCTTTAATTACCAACCTGAAAGCCCTTCATTACCCAACACATGCAGCTTTACTGAAATGGCTGTTCAAAGCCTTTAATCCTACAGTGATATTGTGAAATATACATAGTCACGAGACAAATCAACATTGCTGGAGGCAACATTGGACTTTTCACCCTTGTAAATCCACCCATGAAACTTGAAACATGAAAGCCCCATATTAGGCCAGCTCAACGCTGCATGTGGCAGTTGTGTAAGTATTTGAAAACTAGTTGGTAAGTGAGCACAGACATTTATACGGGAAGTTAAAAGTCAGCTTCACGCCATGTAGGAGCCTGTCTTAATATTGACAGTTCAACTGTATGAAAACAAATACAATATCCTCTCTTATACAATGACTAGTGTTATATTATAAGACGTTATTTTGGAAATCGATGAAGGGGTACGTGAGTTAATCTGACAGCTGTGGGGGAACCGCTGCAGGACATTACTATACCTGAGAGTCCACTTCCACAGCATCAGGGCTCTGCTTCCCAACCTGTCTGAAGAAGTCCAGGCGCTTGACACTACCCCGAGGTGAAGGCGTCTCCATGCTGTTCAGCATTCCTTTCTCTATCATGAGCAGCAGGCCTCCGGATGCGATGATCACCAGGAACGTTAGCACCGACGGCAGCACAGCGGAGCTGCGGCGGACGGAGCCCAGGTTCACCGCTGACCTGAAGTTTATAACCGAGCAGCTGCTTGGTCCTCCGGCTTTCTTCATCCCGTAGTGCAAGGAAGCGTAGTGTGTGTCCGGCGTGTCTGTTCAATACCTATTTGCTTTTTAAAGTCCACAGCTAACAAACGTTATGAGAAAAAAACCCGTTGGTTACCTACCACGTACCCATACTTAACTTCAAAAAGTGCATAAAGTCTGCGAGAGTAAATATTTAGCCATTTCCGTATGAATTTTCAAAATAAAAGCGTTTTGACAAACATGTTGCAAGTTCTTTGATTAACACAAATGACCAACGACAATTATTTACATTAAAGAAAAAGGCTCGAGCACGTTACGTGTCTGCTCCCCATAAAGATTATCTTCAACTTCAACTAGAAAAAATATTTTAAAAAGACATCCGGTTAAAATGTTCAAAATAAAACCCCCCTGGTGCATACAGTGCATTATTTTATTTAATTAACAATCTAAATCTTGTGTTAAAATGGTCTTCTCAGATTTAAAAGGGCAAATATATGATAATGCCTGCATGCAGTACAGGTGAAGGCTAATGGGTTAAACATACATCTCACTTCATGCATTGAGATTTAGCAGCTAAACAAGGTTTTGAGATTATCCTCCAGTTAAATCAGATCTTTGAGCTGAAAGGTTTGACACAACTGTTTCAGATCTTTAAATAATGACTATAACTACTACGATTATAGCAACTAACGATCATATTCATCCTCAATTAATCTACCTACTATTTTCTTGATTAATCGTTCGGTCTATAAAATGTCAGACAATATGGGAAAAGGCCCATCACAATACTCTGGGTACTCAAGGTAACATCTTGTAATGTCTTGCTTTGTTCGACCAAAAGTTCAAAACCAGTTCAGTAGTCAGAATTACAATTATATAAAGTAATAAAGCTAGGCCTCACAAATCATACACTGGAATAGGTTTTTGCTTGAAAAATGACTCGAAAGGTTATAAAATAGTTGCAGGTTATTTTTGTGTTGATTGGTTAACTGGTTAGCCTAATTGTTACAGCTTTAATATCTCTAGGTATTATTAAGACAGGATGAAATAAAATAGATTCTTCTCCAGTAATTATTGTTAGTTTAAACCAATCTTTACACTGGGATCCTCAATGAACTTTTATTGTGCTCTCTGAGGTGTTCCAGCCTAGACAGGTCAACCAATGTGTGTCAGCGTCTGTGTTTTAATTACTATCCTCCTTCATCCTTTGGAGGGTTGTTAAACAGTATATCATCCGCTGTAACAATGTAGCTAGATCATACACACGAAACACACTAAGACGCACAACTGAAGGGTTAAAAATAGGCATACAGTTGTACGATTAGGTCACTATACAGTAAACCACAGACACAATAGGCTGCATCCCAGTAGGATTGACACCGGGGAAACGCAGTGTTTTTCCCCTTCGGGCGGTTTTGGCATTTCCATTCAGCTTCTCGTTTCTTTAATTACTTCCGAAAAGCACGAGCTGACGTTACAGTAACGTGCTCGCATCGTGACGGGAGCTCATATGTTGGCGCTGCACTGTATGTGCCGCCACCACTCTCCTTTCTCTGGCAGCCACACCCTCCCATCTCCATCTCGCACGCGTGCAGCTGTGCGGGACTGACTGTGCGTGAGTCTCCCTGTCGGGCACCCGCAGCATCAGCAACACAAAAGGGTCGGAGCTGCCGGAGCTGGGCTTTTCCTCAGCGCTGATCAGAAGGAGGAATCGCGTTCAAAAAAAGGTGGTGGCATTTTTCCTCTTTTCTTCCATATTCTTTGTCTGTTTTGCTGATTGTTTTCCATTTTCACGACGCTGATGACCTTGTCACTGTATCCCACCTCATCTCGCATTGACCCGCTCGTATCTTCCTCTCCATCCTTCGCAGATGTGTGTATGTGTGCACGATGCAAATGGGCTGGGACTTGCAATTTGATCCGACTTGAAATGCGCAAACGCCGATGTCAACAGGCCAAATTTGAATGAAGCGTTTAAAAAATAAAATAATGCTCACCATGTTAACGCTATTTGGATTTCATCTGTGTCAATATGTGATAAAAGCAAAGGCCAGATTCTTTGTTCTCCGTGCGTCTTTTACTCTGCAATTAATAGACTGTAATCCCTGTGCGGCAGCATCCACTAATCTGCCATTAACGGTTACGTATTGATCCGTGCCTTTAGGTCTATGTTGATGTAGTCTTTCACCATAGCGAGACATGGCTTTCTCCAAACGATACACAATACAGCCTTTGGCATGTCTGGATATTTGTGTCAGCTGGAGAAACCATGCACAGGCCATATGCTGCGGCCCTACATGTGCGAAGAAATTATATTATCTATTTATTTTTCTACGGGTCGTTTAAAGGCTTTTTAATCAATGCTGCATTACTGTCATCGTCAGCGTACTCTGGTGCTGAGACATGGAGGCAGGGAGAATAGATGGCAGTTTGCCAGAAATGAATTCATAAACTGCTGGTATTGGATTTATGGTGTTGGTTTGAGTAAACTGGTCTGTTTTTTTTTTTTTGGTTGGCTGCCTTCCAGGCAAGAATATGGTATTTGAGCTATTATCTGTGAGCTGTCTGTAGTAGGGTTATGGGCTGATGGTTGAGTGATGACATATTAAGACACAGCTGTGCTGTATGTGTGCCATCCGGCTCTGTGTTTTGCAGAAGAAATAGGAAAGAGCTCTCATAGTAAAGACTACGTCACTGATTCAAGAGTAGTGTTTTATAAAGTACTGCAATGTCCAGCTTCATATCCAACCTGAAGGCTTTGGATTCTCAGATGCACTGAGCTGCACAGTAAACATTAAACATGTCATCATCAGCCCAAACGATGACTAACCAAGACTTTTTCAGAGACATCTGTGGAAAGGCTTTCGCAATGACAGACAGCATCCATTTTAGTAATTTAACAACCTTTCACCTCAGATAATGCTGCAACTTTGGATTTGATTGAATCACCATGAGGCAGACAAAGACAGCCTGACTCATTATTTTCTGTGCGTTTAAATGTCAATTGATTTGCAGTCACATAGCCGCACATTTGACAAACAGGAATGGAAACTCTCAGCTTGTTTAAAAATGAAAGACCAACATTCAAAATGAACTTCAAGCCTATCACTAAAATGTACTTTGTACAAAAAGTGCTCCTTTTGTGATGCATTAGTACAATCACCTGCATGTTTTGCGTGCAAATATGTATTTTGCAAAGAAAGCTAAAGCTGTTAGATAAATGGAGTGAAGTAAATGCTCAGATCTAAGATGTAATAATCTTCTTGTGAAAACAGTATTTCTCAGGTATCAATAGTATATACAGTATTTTATATTCTATTATACAGATATTCGTATTAATACCAGAGCTGTCCTCACCTAAAGCACACAACTGTAGTGACACGCTATCACTCAATTTCTTATGAGGTCTGTCCTAATTATTCAGTGTGATGCAAGTTATTATAAACTCTTTTGAAATAGCATAACGCGCATTCTTGCTCTTAATAACACATTATGCAGTGTGTGTATAACAAGGAAATGCAGCAGGCTGTGTTATGTGTGTATGATTGCTCATGGCCTCTCTATACATGAAGTGGAGTTAAGACTCTCTGGTCATCCTGTGTGTGTGAATACATGTGGAAGTGAATATCTTTGTGAGAGCATATGTTTGTGCTGCTTTTACTAGGGGATTTCTATTTCCGCACAGAGTCAGTCAGAGGAGCATGCAGTCTGTCTTTGAAGTGCTATGCTGCTGTAATATAGGCAGCATCCAGGTTGGTGAAGCCCCATCATTACCATATCCCTTTGAGACTGCAGTGTGAAGCTGCCAAAACTGAAGAGTGGGGGAGCTGGCCTTATTACACATTAACACCATGCTGATGCACATAGCCAAGATGATTTCAGATCAGACTGATATAGAAAAAATGAAGATCTTATTGAGTTGAGAACAGAGTCGGGGAACTAAGCTGCTGTTTTTACCCAAAGAAATCAAAAAAAATTTAAAAAAGGAATCACTTTTAGACTATGACATACATTTATGACCATAATATTAATAAGCAGTTGTGGTGCACTGCATTACAAAGCATTCTAATCACACATGTGCATACACGGTTACTGTTAAACCACAATGAAAGCCTTTGTCTGCATCAGCCAGTGGAAATGATGAATGCCACTCTGTTCTTCCTGCACTGGCTATCTGGCGAGGGAAACAAAGTGTCACTTTGTGCCTCCTCAGCACAGCAGCACTAACTAACAGACACAGGAGAACGCCCATCTCTCCTCGCTCAGCACTCACACAACCCCGAATCCTCGCTGACACACCTCCTCCCCTCTGACTGTACATGTGCTCCACTCCAACACGCATCATGAACCCACACTGTCACCACTTTTCATTCCAGAGTATATGGCTGCGCCTTTTTAGAAAACCACAATCAAATTTTCATCGATATGAGAATTTCAAGGGATGTTTACCCCGTCACTCTCTAGCACGCCCACTCACACTCTCACACACACACACACACACACACACACACACACACACACACACACACACACACACACACACACACACACACACACACACACACACACACTAACTAAAGCCCTCACTGCATCTGACACCCGACTCCAGGTAATGCCCTAGATCCACAGTGACAGCAGGCAGGTGGAACGACTCATAGATACCCTCGCACACAGCGCCTGCACAACGGTAAGAAGGCATTCTTATACAAAATGTAAAAAAAAACTGTTGAAGTGTTAGGTGACGGTCTCTGACACAGTTTGTAGATTGACTTTAACTATAGATGCCATTGATTCTTTGTGTATTGTGTGGCTCTCTGTGCGAAAAACAATCCTGAGCAGATCATATCGTACAGGGAGATTTAACAAAGTGTAAAAATATTACTGCACTTCAGAATTTCTTCATTAATGTCGACTGTTAATATCGCAGTGTTTGAGATTCTGAGGCAGGAGAAGACGGCCTTTCTGTTGTTTGCACACTTGAGTATTGTCACTTAACTAATGTGGAAAATATAACCACGGTCATGTGATACATGTTGCGTGTCTAAAATCCATTGTTTCTCCACATGCACCCTGTGGATATATAAAGGATGGACAAATGCCAAGAACACCTTCGAGCATTATGTCTGAACAAAAACAAAGCATTATATAATTCATAGATGTAGTGTTTATTTCAGCCCTGTTGGACTGGGTGGTGTTTTGTCCAGTACTGCATTGATAGCTACCACTGTTGTTTGTTATCTCTAACCAGGTTTTTAGCCATGCTGGGAAGGGTCGATGGATGGCGATGATGGTTAGTCCAGTGTTTGTTTTGGTGCAGACTGAAATATCTCAACAACTACAGGATGGATTGCCATGAAATTGTGTACAGACATGTTCCTATTTGAATAATTGAATCCTACTGAAGTTGGTGCTCCCTTCACTTTTCCTGTAGCACCACCAGCAGGTCAACATTTTACTTTGCCAGTGGTATTTTTGCATAATCTCTCCTGGAAGACATTCATAGCGTTGGCCTTGATTTTTGACATTAAAGAAATGGTTGTGTCAAGAGTGAAAAAGAGAAAGCTTGAGAGAGAGAAGTTCAAACCCAACTTACTTTGTCACCTCCACACAGCGTGGCCAATCACGGCATGAAGTTGGTGTGAATGTCGGTTTTGGAAAGCGATGGTGGGATCATAGCCCCCCAATTCTGAAGTGTGGGAGGAAAGGCGTTTCTGATGAAGCACACTGGCAGCTTTAATCTTGGTACTACACTTTTCCTCAGCTCTAATTGAAGCTGACGTAGGTTTGGGTCTGACGTGCTGAACTGAACTTGTTCACTGACACACACGGGGCTCTGTTTTCGTGGCTGCTTGAACATTAGCTTTTGGTGCTTTGCCCGTTTGTTTGGTGTCTTTGTTCCCTGCACAGTTTGTACGGCACGAAGGTATAAGAAGTTGAGAGTTGCATGACCTTGAGGTCGAATAAGAACATATGTTGGGCCTCTGTTGTGCTTTATAATAGATGTCTAAGTAAGGACCAAGTTTTGTTGTCAGCTCAACATCACTCTGTTGATAGTTTGGTGATTCCATCTGCACATGCAAAAGCAAAACAGAAATGTGCAGCAATTACATAATAATGCTAAATAATGTGAATAAACACTTTGCAACCAGATGATACATTTAGGTTAACTTAAAAACAAAAGTTTGCTGCGACTACAGCAAGAATGCCAGTAAAGCTTTCTGTAATGAGCAGCGGATTCATTGATGACTCTCGACTGCTGTAAAATCACCACACACACATCTGTGCTGCAGCTGCTGCGGCCATCAGACTGCTGGTCTTAATTGTTTTTAGTCTCAATTTGCAAACCATAACATGTAGGAGATATGTGGAAAATTTGAATGCAAAACATAGAAAAAACACTAAATGAAATGCAATACATATATAGTATGTACTGTGTATATACACATATTGTATTTCCTTTTTATATATGTGTTTACTGTTTCCCAAAACTATTTTGGCTTTTTGCCTTTAAAAACTTTAAACATTGCATTTTGACGTTGTTTGCAGAGGACGTATTTCTCTGCTCAAATAGTTTTTATTTGGGCAATTTAAATCTTCCTTAAAGGTGGACATTCTGGTGATGCCAATGCACAGTGATGTCCTACCAGGGACAGCAGCTGCCTTCCTTCCAACCTGTCCTCATGCTTCAGAAAATAAAAACTCTTGATCGGACATAAACAGGATTACTGTGGGAATGATCATTATAAACCACCATGTCATGACTTGCCTTTACTCACAGTAGTGACGGGCTGAGATTACGATTAATCACCACGCGCCTGTTATTTATTTCCACATTTGTAATTTTGCCCAACCCTTTCTCACGTTTACTTTTACACAACGAGTACTCTTGCTTTTGTGCTGCTCAGTACAGCTGCTGTTGAAACATCAGGAGAAACACGTGCACGTATGCCAAGTGAACTATTTCAGTCTGTTTGTAGTGATGAGGATTTGTTGTTGTGTCTCTCCTCTGGCACCTGCTGTTGCTAATATGTTGCCATGAAAACCAGAGGCTGGAGATTGAGACGAAGAGTTGATGTTGATGAGACGTCATGGAAGTGTGAACCCTAAGTTGATAACGCCGATCGTTCGGATATACATGATAGATGTTCTGTTTAGAAGTGCTTCCTCATCCAACCCCTTCCCATGTCACCCCTCATGCCATGCTCATGTTTCCCACTGTGAGTGCACCTGATGCTAACAGACCTAACAAACCAAAACTGTCTCTGTTCTGTATTTATTTCACCGTTTTCTCCCAAAGCAACAGCGGTGGACAGCGGCGACGCTCATCTGGGTAAAACGAGCTTTGTGCAAAAGGGCAGATCGATGTTCCCTAAGGTTTTACTGCAGTGGTGCGCAGCCATCTCGAGCTGTGCAGCTGAAATAGGTAAACTGTTACACGGCTCCGCCACGTTCGTCTGTCTGCTTTGTCAGCAAGCTACTTGTGCTGTGAGGTTATGGCACTTAGCCGCTACAACACTAAGCCATGCCTTTGGACTTTGGTAGTTGTCTGGTGCAGAGCTGTGTCGCCATCGAAATGATGTTGAGCTGTCGGGTCGTTTCGAGAGCGCTGAGACACAGCATCGTGTAATGCCGCCGCCATACTATGATGCAGCTGTATCCTTGTCAAAGGCATCTCTCTGCTTCTGTAGAGCACATGGCTGCACCTCGTGCTTTTCTCATCCCATCTCTAGCTTCTCCCAAAGTCTGTCCGCTGCAGCAATAGGACTGCAAACACGCACTAGTACAACAACAAAACATGTCACACACTGGCTTCCTAGCACACAGATACTTTCTCAACATTAGGCCTTGCAGCCGAGCCCAGTCAACACATGTAAATAATCAGACAAACAAAACAAGAATCCACAATATCTCTCTTCACACCAGCAGACACAATCACACACTGTCTGTGTTCACACACCCCAACTACCAAACATGCTTGTTCGCTCCTTGTTCTACGCTGGCAGGACAAAGAGCCTATTTTGGAGCGAGACATTTCTGAGAGAGTCTGTCCGGCTCTGACACCCTTAGGAAGGAAGCCCACAGCATGCTGATCCCACTGGAGACAGCGGGCCTCTCTCCGTCTCTCTCAGTACTGTCTCACGCTCACTGGTTTTGTACTGCCGCTGCCGGCCTTGCGGTTTCACACAACACACATTTCCCGCTGTGCATCAGAAAACCTCTGGCTCGGCCAACGTGCTGCAGACGGGTGTTTGAGGAGGCAATCTGTGGTTTGTTGGTTCCTGTCGGTTTATGAAATGCAAATAAAAAGGTGGTTTGATTGATTATTTCTGCTGTGGATCTCTTATCCGTAGCCGTAGCAAAGGGTTATCCTGCTGGAAGTGAACATGTTCAACTCAGGTGCTGTTAGTCTTTTTTTTATGTGTAATTTCGGCACTTTCTGTACCTTAGCTGTTTGTTGTCATTTCAGATGTACAGCTGACAACAAGCTACAACAGAGCGGCCTCAGAGGGCTCATTTTGCTTTATCTTGCCCAAGACAAACCAAAAGCCCTTCTGCAAGAGTTTAAAAAAAAGCAGAGCTTTTTAATAGTAATGCTACAGGGGATGGAGAGCAAAACAAAAGACATGAAGTCCAACTGCAGCTCTGCTCTAGCACTGTAAATACTAAGTGCCCCGTCCTGATCTCTCGTGTGTCTCTCCTCTCTTTTCCCTCGATTAAACGCTCACACTTGCTCCTCTTACCCTCCTGCAGTAAAGGCGATAACAGCATCCACATGCTCACTTCCTTCTTCTCTGACCACAGCCAAGGTGTGCAGTGACCATGGCAACGGACGCCACGGAAACTAGGCATGACATGCTTTTAGAGGTAACCGAATCCAAAGTCCCAGGTAAATAGGAAAAATGAGTGCTCTTAGAGACGTCTTAAAGAGACATTGTATCAAAGCAGATTCAGTGATCAAATCATGAGAGTGAAGTGACCTCCTGTTAGTGTCTGTTTAATGTGGTTTGTTTCAATGTCTCTTTAAGAACTGCATGGTGTGGTGACGGGTTGGACTTGAGCCTCTACATGCGAGTGGTGTGCTGTGTTGCTGACTTCTCTGATCTGCTCTTTACTTGCTTTTGTTTGATGCCTTCATTCCGTTTTAAGACATCATTTGATGAGTGGTGTAAAGAAATAGAAACACAACACAAATAATATAATAATGTCACAAGGATAAGGATTAATCAGGCAGATTTTAGCCAGACTAGCTTGTTTCTCCCTGTTTTCAGTCTTTATGCTAATCTAAGCTAACAGGCTGCTGGCAGTAGTTTCATATCTTGAAGACAGATGTGGTAGACGGGTTTATCTTCTCATCTAACTCTCTGCTAGAAAGCCAAACGAGTGTATTTCCCAAGATTTCAAACTAAAGGAAATCCATTCATTTACTCTACAACATCCTGCAATTTATTTAGCTGGCTATGTTGTTATTATTGTATTAGAACATTGAGCTGTGGCATTGTGTGCTTTGCATCTTTTGTTTGTAGAAAAAGTACAATTGGAAAGCAGATCAACACCTTCCTCTCCGCCATAAGCTCACAAGAAGCGAGCGTTAACCCCCAGCGTTCGGTTGGGTCCTGCTCTGTAGAGTGCTGCCACTGAGTCGTCTACGCTGCAGAAACAAATTGTCCTTTCTTGTTTCACGCATGAGTGTGTGAGCATGCCAACGGCAGTGCATTATGGGCTTCGTATCAGAGTAGAAACATTGGCACTGATGCAGGAATAGCATTCTGCAGGGAAACGGAACATCTGGGTCCCACCAGAATATCCTTCACTGCACTGAGACGGAGGAAAAAAGAGTGGGTCGCACTCGGGCTTAATACCCGTCAGACCCTCTCTTTCTTCATCAATTCCATCAGTGCTCACACAATTCTCAATTGAAATATATATATATAAAATAAACAAGGCAAAGATTAAAAATTGAACGTGACGTTTTATAGTCGCTCTGTAATTTACCTCAGAACTACCACCCTGAGAGATTCCAATAAATAATGTAACTGTTGGAAACATTTCGTCATCGTTTTAGAGCAAACGTCTAATCGATTAATTATGAGAAGAATCAATCGGCGATGAAATCAATCGTTGACTGCAACCTTCCTTGTAACCACAACGGCTAAAGTGTTGCTCCAACCACATAAGCGGTTCTTCAAGAAATTGTTGGACAATTTGGGATATGCCTTTATTTGCTTTCTTGTCGAGAGTTAGATGAGAAGGTAACAATATGACGTTTACCGTTGGCCATCTGTTAGCTTAGACAAGAAACGAGGAACGACTAGCCTGGATCTGTCCAAAAATACCGTAGCAAATGAAGCGTACTTCCCAAATTGACAGATAAAAAAGGAGGATGGGAGTAAAAGACATATAAGTACATGACATAAGTACAGCTGGAGAGAAGGGTTCTTAAGTTAGTGGTGCCATTTGGGGAATAAAAATCTAATAAACCTTTCAGATAAAATTAGATTTTCTTTTAATTGTTTATTTGAGGATCCCCATTAGAAGCACATGTGTGTTCCTTTAGTCTTCCTGGGGTCCTGAACAATGACATACAATACAGACATAAAACACAAACCAATGAGAGAAATTAAGGATGAAGAAGTAACAGACTTAGCAGTTCAATTGTTTTTATTATAACATAAAAACAGAGAAATTAATGTATAAAGTGATACCAAAAGCAAGCAGACTAAACAGATAGATAAATGAATGGATTTGAGGATATTATTAATAACATAATAAACACACACAATCATGTAAGAGTATGTGTTTATTCTGTTATTTGGGAAGATATTTAATCGTATGCTTATTAAAATATATGCAAAATCATCTGTATTTGTCCCGGTCATAACGGTTGGCTTGTGGAGATGCAGGGTGTCTGTGTGACATTATCGCACACTTTATGAGCTGATACCGATCTTTGGTAGAGACGATAGATTTCTATTTGTTTGTGATTTTCATGAGTCACATTCACTCTTAGTTAATCTTGCACATTGTCTGTTTACATAAAGCAGTACAACTATAGAATCATAACGAATACTTCCCACATTCTCCTTATTTTTTACATCTTAGTCCGTACATAAATACACACAAAGCACTTAAACTCTCCCACGCAAAAATGAAAGAGTCGAGGATCTACGTGGGGAAATTAGTTTACTGTATCATTTCCCATGATGCCTCTGGTACAGTGAGCAGCATGCAAAGTGAAATCCCACACCAGTTGCTACTTATAGCTCTGAAAGGGATACCCACAGAGCCCTGAGAACGCCTGTCTGCACAGCGGTGTAGAGTAGCTGTGGAGCTCTGTAACCTCAACCGCTTAGTTCATGCAGTGGACCTCCACAAGTACACAGAGACAAAAACAAAACACACAGCCGGACATGCGTAGCCACACAAAGCAATGCTGAGACGCGCTCTATTTATTTGAGCTAAAAGATATCTGTTTACATTTTTCAAATGACATCATGTAAACAAAATCTCATCTTTGGAATCCTGAGGAGAGACCAGAGCGATGTTTTTCCCCTTTTACACATGGGAAAGTTTAGCTTATGTGTAAGAGTTTATGACTTTGTGGCAGGAAAGAGGAGGAGGAAGTAAAAATATCAAGTAAAAGTCCATAAGTTATTTCCTTATGAACCAGCACAGGATTTTATTACCAACTGCTCGGTTTTATCACGTAGGTCGGAACACGTTTTTATATATGGTAGCACATTGCACCTGAGTGATTAGTAGTGAGATGTGTAATTAAGTAATAATGAAAGTCATAGCACACTTTTATCTCTTGGAGAGCTGTTATCTATTGAAGTGAATGAGGTCAAATGTAGTAAAGGTCACACATTTGACATTAACTTCTTAGAGCCTGGAAGTCCTCGTGGGTTTTCACTGCTTTCCTTTCTGTCAGGACCAATCATGGATTTGCTTTACAGTCAGTAATTCAGGGATTTGTTCACCATTGTTGTGTGCGTGCTCCCTTTTTCTGCGTGTAGTTTATCTTTCCCACTTCCTTTTTAAAATGCGAGTAAGTATGAACCAAAGAGCCAAGGTTTTCTTCTCATTTCATCTGCTATTTTGATTCATTTCCATTTAATAAAATCAATCTACACACGTGCATTCAAAAGCACGGCCATATGCAGCGCCCTGCTCGTTACCTCGCCCGACAGCGAGATATAAAGATTGATGATCTGATTGCATGTAGCTGTGGTTGTCATCTATTTTCTTTTTGCCAACAGAGAGAAAGCGTCAGGGCAAATTCCAGCCCTTCAGACGACTCTTTGGGAAGAAGAAGAAGAGGGAGGTGAAAGGGGGCCTTGATGGAGCAGAGCTAAAGGCGAGTCTTTCTACTGGGGAAGTGTGCAATGGAGTTGTATCTGACGATGAGGAGTCCAATCAAAATCTGAGGTAACTACACAGATTAAGTTACATTTTGTAATAAGTTATACATAAGGAAACTGAACTTGCCCTTTTGTCATTTTATTAGTGCTCTTAAAAGCTGCAGGGCCCATTCAGGAAGTTTGTGAATGTATTGTCGCCTTTTATCCAGACATATTGAGCAACTTTGGTTTCTTATCAGATTTCTCTCACTTTCAGAAACATGAAAGTGTCTTTCACATTCTGCAAGTTGTGGTTGCGCACTATCTATAGAGAAAAGGGTGAGGCTCGTTACCAACACAACTTCTGAAAGGCTTAACATGATTTCAGCCTTTAGTTGATGTGCTGTAACTGCTGGTGTGTAAAGAGGTCATTCATTTGTGTAAAAATGATTTACGGAGAAGCCCGCTCATGATAAATGAATGAATAACTGGCAGTAAGCACACACTGTAACTCTGAAGACGTTCCTTTTCTTCTGCAGGGAGTTGAATCCCATCGGATCACGAGCCCTCTCACACGACAGCATCTTTATCCCAGAGGATCCGGCGCCCGAGCCCGTTCTAGATCACAGCATGTCCCAGGAAAACGTCTCGGATAAAGTTCGGAATCTGCAGGTGGGTGTAGGTGCAGTGGTGTGCACTCATTTGAACAGTTATTTTCTGTCTACGTAAATAACGTGTTTCCTTTTCTGTCGGTCAAACAGAAGCAGATAGCACAAGGTATAAAGTTTGGCCAGAGGCCTCCTTCTCTGAGGAAAAGTGAAGGAGATGAGGGAAGTTCAGATGAGGAAGAGGTTCCCCGGAGTCCTCTGAAGGTTCTGGCCCAGGTAGAAGTCGAGCCAGCAAGCACAGAGCCAAAGGTAAAAAACCTATTAACGCATTCTTATTACAGTTTGGATCCATTTTTAAAGGAGAACTCCACCAATTTTACACACCGTACTATTGCATAGGTTTAAAATGTTTTATAAAGCCTTTTGGGGCTCCATAGGGAGCTGCACAAAAGTGAGCCATTGTAGGTAAATACATAGTAATTACAAAGCCGGGGGATGGAGGGCATATGTAGAGAAAAACCTCTGTTATTAAGGTTGCAAATTTACGAGCAAAAAACTCACGAGTATTTCCTTATTGCTGAATCCGATCGCAAAGTCCTATTTGATTAGGTCATCCCCTGCAAAATAAATACACGGCAAACTGCAGCATTTGGGTCGTGATGAGGTTGATCCAACCTCATAGATTTGTGTTTTTAATCTCAGAGAATTTCTGAGTTTCTTCTCGCAAATGTACAACTTTAATTTTGGAAAGTGAGTTTTTTCTTGGATATACCGAAGGAGGGTATTGTTTTTTTTTTTTTTTTTTACCTACAATGGCCCTAATACGTAGTCGTATACTTGAGTCATCGTCTGAAGACTAGAAGTTTGAAAATGAAATAAATCTGGAGGAGTTTACCAGACCTCTGTAGCCTCCTCATCTCTGCTTGAGGCTACATTAGCCGCTACTAGCATAATTCACCTAAATCTCCAACTGAACTGTCAGCAAGGGAAACAAAGGACAATATCTTTGCTTCTGTCGAATCCATTTTGATCCTTTTCTTTTACCGTCCATCGTGAGTCTGACTGTGTTAGGTGGAGCACTCTTTAAGGTATGGTGTTTACAGTTTTCAATAAACGCTCTGTTATTGTCACAAAAGCAGGTCCAGGGGGCTCAACAAGCCGGACCACACAGCACCACCCCAGTGAAGTCACCGAGGTCCAGACGAGTTCTTCCGCCCACTGGTACTATCGAGTCCATCAATCTGGATTCTGTTCCACAGTCTGTTCCTCGCTTAGACAACACCGCTGCCAAGCATAAACTGTCAGTCAAACCTAAAAACCAGAGGATTTCCCGCAAACACCGGCGGTTTACACAGGTGAGACAAAGTCTACCTTTGAGTCACCTCAAATCGGTCTTAGCATGTTGTAGATTTTATTTCCCACCCTTTGTGTTTAAAAAAATAGGAGCTAAACATATTTTCACATTCTCAGGATCTCCAAGAGGTATCTATTCCTGGTGTGGTGCAAGAGGACCTCGAGGCGGCAGGTGTCTCCACAGACGACCAGCGCAGAGCATCTGTCGAGTCCCAAGAGAGCTTCAAGAAACAGAGACTCCATGAGGAGGAGAGACAGGGGACGAGGAAGATGAGGGGGCTGGAGGAACAGAGGCTCAAGCAGCAGGAGGAGGAGGAGAAGAGGAAGAGAGCAGCAGAGGAGCTGAGGCTGCGTGAACTAGAGGAGGAGAGGTGTCGTAAACAGCAGGAGGAGGAAGAACAAAGGCTTAGAGAAGAGGCTGAGAGAAGGAGGAGGGAGGAAGAGGAGAGAGTGATCAGAGTGGAAGAGGAAAGGAGGCGGCGAGAGGAGGAAGAGCGGATGCGGAGGGAGATGGAGGAGGAAAGGAGGATACAAGAGGAACGGGAGCGCCGACAGCGGGAGGAGGAGGAGGAGGAGAGGAGACGACTGGAGGAGCAGAGGAGGAAAGAGGAGGAGGAAGCGAGGAGGCAGCAGGAGCTTGAGGCCAAGAAGAAGAGAAAGCTAAGAAAGGAGGAAGAGGAAAGAAAGAAAAAGGAAAAAATGGAGAAGCTGAGGTTGCAGGAGATTGAAGAAAAGAAAGAAATAGAATCAGAGAGGATGAGGAAGGAAGAGGAGGAGCAGAGGAGGGCCGAGGAGCTGCGCTGGAGGGAGATGGAGGAGAGACAGAGGCCTTTCTCTTTCAAAGTTTCCTCTGTAGAAAAACAGATTTTGTTCCAGAAGGTCAACCTGACGCCTGTTACGCCGGCCTCCAGCCACCAGAGCGGTGCTGTAGCTGAGCAAAGAGACAGCGCAAAGTCTTCCTCCTCTGAAGGACCAGAATCCCCCAACCTGCCAACGTCTCCATATGTCCCCCACACAGCCATCTTAGTGACGGGCGCACAGCTCTGTGGGACAGCCGTCAATTTAGACCAGATCAAAGACACCGCCTGCAAGTCTCTGCTGGGTTTGGGAGAGGATAGAAAGGCCCAGGGAACACCGCCGACCAAGAGCAAGACTTCACCGGACCGCAAGTCTGGCAAAACCAAATCCCTCAACGAGTCCTCGCTCTCTCCAGACCAGTGCGTCCTGGCAGAGTGGGCGAGCATCAGATCAAAGATATTCAAGGGGGTAGAGGAGGGGAAATACGACGAGTACCCAGAGCCAAGCAAGAACCAGCCTCAGCCCAGCAGTGAAGACCCGCCTGCGTTCTCCCACACGAACCTCAGGAAGACCATGTCTGCTAGCGCCAAGTTCTCCATCACCCCTGCGAAGAAGAAGTTTGGAGATTCAAACAGAAACTCTGAGGTGTTCAGTGCAGATGACAAGGAAGCGGGAGAGGAAACCACTCCGTCAGACAGCCCCACCGCAACCTCCCCAGCTCCAACCACTAAACCTCAGAACAGAACGAGTAAAACTGTCCGGATCGTAGAAAGAGGGTCAGAGGAATGTATGTTTGCCAAAGACCTCCCCTCTTTCCTGGTTCCCAGCCCTGGAGGCAGACCTGAGGGGGCAGAGATGAAGTGCAGGGCTCAGAGTGATACGGGGGTGATTGAAAGTAGAGATGAGGAGGGAGAGGAGCGAGGCCAGGACGGTGACAATGACAATCCCTCGCCTTTTGGCATAAAGCTGAGGAGGACCAACTTCTCCCTCCGCTTTCACAGCGAACAGTCCACTGAGAAAAGGAAGAAGCGATACAGTGCTGGGGACAGCTTTGACGGCGTCCCTTCACCTCTCACCCCCATTGAGCCCGACTCTGATGCTTCCTCTGTCTTTTCTGACAAATCCACAAGCCCATCATCGCCTCAGACAGAAGGCGCGGCCGGCAAGTACTTACATGCATCTGCCTCCCCCGCCGTCCCTCGGGCTAAACCGGGTAAGTCTACCAGCCCGACAGCACACAGCGAAAGTGAGAAAGTGCTTTCCAAGCCCCCGCTCTACCGAAGACCAACCACATCACCCAAACCTAGTGGAGCAGTTCCCACACCTCCCCCATCGCCGCTACCTAAAGAGGTCCACGGGCCTCCCAGCGATGCCGTGATCCAGAGGACGGGGGCCGCAGAGTCATCCAGCCAGGAGCAGAAGAACAGGAGTGAGGAACATTCAGCGGTGGCCCAGTTACACCGGAGCAGCCAGGTGCAAGAAGAGGAGCCGAAGGAGAAGAGATCCTTCTTCCCCTCCATCAACATCCCCTGGAGAGAGAAGACGGACAGGAAGACGGAGCTCATCAAGAAAGGTCAGCGTTGCTTTGATCAAGCACTAAGCTGTTAGTGCCAATACTCCAACATATAGCATCTGCTTGGCTTAAAAGAAGAGTTTGATATTTTGGGTAATATGTTTATTTTTACAAATGAACAATTATTTTCATTATGGATTATTCTGCCAATTATTTTCTTTGCTTGCTTTGCGAGTTCAAAACTCAAATATATTCTGTTTGATATGATATAAAACTGATAAAAGCAGGAAATCTCCACATTGGAGAGGCTGAAAACAGCTTTTTATGCCATTTTTTGCTTGAAAAATGACTCAATCGCAAAATAGTTGCTTATTATTTATCTGTTGAGATAAATCGTTGCAGATCTAGATAAGAGGATCGATACTACTCTAATGTCTGTACGGTAAATAAGTTGCCGTAAGTACTTACAGCAACATTTAATATTTTAGTGCTTTAGCTTTTGTTAAATTACAAATGGGTTTTTTTTGTAGAGCTAATGGTTTGCACGAGTAATATATCAATACGCTTGTGTTCTGTTGCAGAAAAACCATCGCTACAGAGCAGGCACTCACTGGACAGTGCGAAGGTCCAGGAGAAGGAGACTGGGCCCTTGTGGATCACGCTGGCTCTGCAGAAGCAGAAAGGCTTCAGGGAGCAGCAGCAGAGCAGAGACGACCGCCGCAGCCACAGAGAGGCCAAACTGGCTGAGAAACAATCTAAAGATAGAGACAGTGTATGTGCCCCCAGATGGTCTCTTTTACACACTTTGTAAAATTATTTTTGACAGTCACATAATCTTCCTCTTATACAATCACTCCTCTTTTGTGCAGGTTACGCTGGTGAGCCCCACGGAGAGCAGGGGAAGCGGCAGCACCAGTCCTTCTTCTAAACCTCAGACACCGGAGGAGCCCAAGAGACCCGACAGCCTCCTGGGACGGTTTGAGCGTCGAGAACACCTGAAAAAAGCCAACACTTTACCTAGCTCTGTCACTGGTACGGACGTGCACGTTTAATAAATAATAAGACATAACATGCGGAAATGATTATTTCAGTGAGTGAGTGATCTTAATTTATTAAGTGAAAATGGCAAAAAAATAAAATAATAATTCTGAAATGTGAGAATGAGCTGCTTTTTTTTAGTTTTCTTGTTATTGTTTGGTCTGTGCAACATTTCCCACTGGGATTATTAATTTACTATACATTAACAATATAAACATTAATACAGAATATATTTCACATTAGGATAGAGCTGCAACAATGAGTCAATTAAACATTTCGTCAATTGACAGAAAATGAATCAATGACTATTTTGATAAACAATTAATTGGTCATTATTCTTGGGCTGTAGAAAATGGTAAAGGGCATTTTTCAAAGGTTTCTGATGTTTTAAAACCATCTATATATTAAAAAGATCACTAACTGATAATGAAGATAAACAGCTGCAGCTAAATGTTTCATAACGAATAGATTTGCAACTTATTTTTGTTCTTGATTTGTTGTGTCAGTTGAGATTGCAGACTCTACACCGTCGCCACCTGCTGTCAAGGAGGTGTCAAAGCGCTTCCCCTCCAGTGACTCTCCGCAGGTGTCCACAGAGCCGGCGTGGCTGGCCCTGGCCAAGCGAAAGGCCAAAGCCTGGAGCGACTGTCCTCAGATCATCAAATAACTTCACGCTGGGCTCTGGCCTGCATTGAGACTGCACACTGCCCACGGACTCTGAAGCACCTTGAGAGTCACCATCACCTGTTCCTTCCCTCCCAAAGACTCACCACGAAAACCCTCCTGAACTGTGAAACAAGTAAAGCCCTCCATCACCTCGTAACCCCCCCCCCACACACACAAACACACACTGGCTGGTACTATTATCATGTTAAAGTGCGCTTCACATTCAAATATTCCAATACAATCGCACAGATATATGTAAACAATTGTTGCGCGCATGCACATACTGTATACAAACACAAAGTATATGTCGCAGTCCGGGGGGGGGGGGGGGGGGGGGGAGGGCAGCAGCCAATCACAACCATGGCTGGTTATTGCAATAGCCAACCCCAACTTTCTTTTTTTTTATTTTGTAGCCAACTGTGTCACAATGGTTGTAAATAAATCATTGGCTCAACACATTAGAAGGTGAAACTTCTTTAGTGGAGGTGAAGCTCTGACATATGACAGTGTTTAATCAACAGAGGGTAACTGTCTGAATTGTGTTTTTTAAGGGCTACCAGTAACAATAAACCGACACGACCCTGTTGGATCTGCTTTTGGACGGCTGATGGAAGTGTTACAGGTGTCGGTATTATTTATGTATGTTGAAACGATACTGTATCTCCTCTCTGAGCCTTGTCATGTACAAAAGAAGCCTTTATGTCTTTTTTTTTTTTAAACTCATACAACCTTAGCATAACAATTCTCACTGTGTCCGTGATGACTGTGATAGCTGTCAAAGAGGCTATTGTACAATTTTGCCATTATAAAGTAACCTAAAATCTGTCATTATCACACGGTGGGTGCACCTAAACACAGCACTGAAGACCACAAGTGTTACTGGGCATTTACAGTGAACTGCACATTCTCCTCCTCACAGCTGTGTGATGACGTGATTTGGATTTATTTGCTTTGCTAATGGAAACAGACACAACACCTGCTTGCTGTAACATACAATTCTTGTAGCTGTCCTCCCGTAACACTCTTGTGTTTGTAAATGTGATACGATCTTACATGATAATGTAAGCATTTCCTCATATGAAAGAAAGAAGAAGAAAAAACCTCCAGCATTCTCATTTCCTGCCACTCACTTATTGATCTGTATGTGCTGTATGGAAGTCAAAGGCGTCACCAGAGCTTCGGTCAGAAAGAGCCACTTTGTCATTTTGTTTCTAACGTTGGTCGTGCACAACAGTGTAGTGTACGCAGTGTTATGTGTAACAAGAAAAATGTTTGGTATTATTTGCACTTTTTTGTCCCACTTAGAGATATTCATGAGAAAATTCTTAAAGAGACACAAAATGTTATGAATAATGTAAATTAAATACTGATGTCTGAACTGAAAGACTCATTATTTCCCCTGAACTTTTAATTAAAGTCTATTTCCCAAAACACCCTCTCCGCCGCTCTGACAGATATAAAAAGCCATCAGTGTTTATTATAAAATCAGTGCTGTGCTTCTTCTTTGACAGTCAGCTTTAAACAATACACATAGTCATTGCGGCACCCGACTACAAGGGAGCGTTTATACACCACTGGGGATGAAAACAGCTCCCCGGGCAGAGTGAACGAGGCCAGCATTTGTCCATCTTGTCCATCCAGGATCCACACTGTGCCGTCTGTCGAGGCCAGAGCCACCAGAATACCCCTCCTGCCCATGACGGAGCCATCGAACACGCATGGACTGGAGTACACTTTCCCTGTGGTCTGGAAAGTCCAAACTAAAGAGCCGTCGCCACAGTTCAAACAGTAAAGGCAACCGTCATGTGAGCCACACAGAACCCTCTGCTGGTCTGGTGTGACACACGGAGAGGAGAAGATGGGTGCTTTTGTTAAAAACTGCCAAACCTGCAGAGAAACAGATTTTAAAATACCTTTTGCTGAATTTGCAAAAATTGCAATCCTTAAAGGGATAGTTAGGATTGTTTGAAGTGGGGTTGTATGAGGTAACTATCCATTGTCAGAGTGTTACCTACAGTAGATGGTGGTCTTTGAAGATTCTAAATATAGCGTACACTTAAAGCGATATTGATCTTTTTAGATGGCCCTTTCTTTAAGGTGGCTTAAATACGTTTTTAAATAGCACAGCAGTACATTGATTTACTTTTGTGCTGATGCTCCTGACTGTTTCTTTAAATTGGAGGCATGCCGACACACCGACTACGGATAAGTACCTCATACAACCCCATTAAACAATATCCGAAATATCCCTTTAACAAAACAACTGGCAACCGAAGTTCTGCTTCTCACCAGTGTCCCCGTGTTGCTGAAGCAGCAGATGTTTCCATCCACCGAGCCGATAACCACGTGACCAGAGGAGGCGTTTGGAGATGAGAAGAACGGGACGTCTCTACAGTACGACCACAGGACCTCTCCACTGTCCTGGGACAGCAAAAACAACACGTGCACCATGTGTCAAAAATGTCCCTCAGTGAACGAAATGTCAAAGCTCAAGTTTGTCATTTTCTTTACTCACAGGGTTAAGACAGAGGAGGTTCCCGCCCAGTGAAGCCACGTACAGCTGTCTGACTGAGGTGTGGAGGTACGGGGAGGAAAACACAGCTCCACCCCTACAGTGACGCCTCCAAACACACTGCTGGACCTAAAACAACGCAGAGATTTCACTTGATGTATCTTCACTTCATTTACTAGTTAAGATAACTTTCACTTTTGATTTATTTCCAGGGGGAAAACTAAAACAATTTAAATAAACTTGTTAATCCTTTCTGTTCCTTCCATTAGCTGTAAAGCCATTTTTCCAACATGAAACAGCATAAAACAATCAAAAAGATTCCTACCTTTGGGTCCAGGGCGTAAACATGGCCATCATGTGAGCCCACCATCACCAGACCTGTGAGGGGATCCACAGCAGGACAGCTCTTCACTGCATCTCCTGTCTTAAACATCCACCGTGTCTTTCCAGACACAGCGCACAGGAAATACACACCGCCATCGTAGCAACCTGAGAAAATCCAAAAAATATCCTAAAAAAGGTCAATAACATACAGTCAAATATTTCCATAGAATATTCAGAGGGCTGAGACTGACCTATAACCACGAGGCTCCCGCAGTGAGACACTGCAGCCGAGGATTCGATTCTGTCCCCGAGAACCCGCTCCCACAGAAGGCTCCCGGCGGTCAGGTCTAAAGCCTGGATCCTGTGAGAGTGGGAGCCTATGAACACTGTCGTTTTACCCTCGTCTGACCTTGGGTCTGTTGTGGGTTGTACTAGAAGCACCGGGGAGGCGTCCACACATCTGCCTGTGTCTGAGGACCAGCTCAGACTGAGGCCCAGAACATCACCTCTGCCTTTCCTACTTGAATCCTTTTCTCCGGGAGCCTCCGCCTGAGACTTTTCATTTAACTCTGGAGTTCTGATTTGCATTTCTATCACCTCACCTGCTCGTCTTATAACTTTAACAGCCCATGTCTCCCCCTGTAGCCTCTCTGATGCTGCAGACTCTGTGCGTTCTCTCTTCGCTACAACCACAGAGGGAGCGTCAGCGTGTCGCTTCTTGGCCTCAGATGAAGATGACTGACTGTTCTCAAGTGGCGGCATCAGTGTTACTCTCCCAACATGGCGCAGTACGTCAGAGAAGGTCCCGTCAAGAACAACCTCCAAAAGCTCCGGTGAGGTCGCGCCGACAGCAGTGAGGATGTCTTCACAGAGACGAAGCGCCTTCAGAGAGTCTCCTCCACTCATCAGGAAGCTAGATTTCTCGTCGATAGTCGCATCTTCAGGAAGACCGAGAGTTTCCTGTTGATTGGTAGTAGTAGTATTCAGGCAACAAATGAAACCAGGAAGTATTTAAAAAGTTGCTCTGTTGTCTTTACAGGAAAGAAATGTGCCTCAAAAAACTGCCATTAAATGATATATTATTATTTAAAATCTTTTAACCAACTTCAGTCCTGATCATAACTACCAAATATCCATTAATTATTAGAAATGTAAACCTAAATGCCCGTTTGTTTACATAATACCATAATGTAATGTTTTTTTATGAAAGAAAAAAAACACAAAACTTGTCAATGATTAGCAAAAACAACACACACATAACACAAACATAAAATACAACCCTAGTGGAAACAGGAAAATAGCATGTTTCTTTCCTGAAAGGATAAACATGAGAACATTTGCTCAATCGCGTAAAATAGTGAAAACTGCAATTTTGAATGCTGATCAGGAAGATCGAAAGCCTGAAATAAAAGAATGCATTATTTTATGCTGTAATGGCCGTGGGATCAAAAATTGTTTTAATGGGGACATTTTTGTCCCTAAAAGGTCTGAGTGTGTTTTGACTAAACAGTTCATCAAAGTCTCATTATAGGAGGATAGGATTCAATCTCAAATTTGAGGGGAAAAACACTGACCTGTGTCAAAATGTGCATTAACTAAAAAGCCCAAAATGTCCCTAGTGATGCATAAGGGTTTCATTTGGAGCTATGTTGTCAAAGCATTGGAAAACTGGCCATACCTGCCACAAGGACTGCAGAGTTTGCTTTAGCTTGGTGACGTCTCCCCATGAAGAATCCAAACACCGTCTCTGTCTTTGGTATATTTTCACAAGTGCCTCCATGTCTACTTTGCCTGCCACAGAACCAACAGAAGGATAACTGAACCGGTGAAGTGTTATCACCTCTCCTCGCGGTGCCTGTGTGTCTTATGCTCACCATGAGGAGTCAGGCACAAGGCTGGCACCAGCAGCAGCGTGTCGGGAACGCTGTGAGACGGCAGCAGCAGAGACAGCTGGTTCAGGATGAGTCTGCTCAGATCTCCATCTGTGCCGCCCGTCTCCCCCTGACGGTGTTTTACAGGAGGGGGGAGGTCTTCCCGCTGCTCGGACGAGGGTGTTTGTTCTGCATGCTTCTGCGCAGATGTGAGAGGAGAAGCTGCTTTTTGGTCTCCAGATGTCGACGCCACGACAAATGCGAGTAGTCGAGAGGCTTCGTACAGACACACGGCACAGGCCTCCACCTGAGGCAGACTCGATGTGAGCTGGAGGAGCAGAGATAAAACAATAAATAAATAAATAAAGCTAAAAGGAGAGCAACTCCAAATGAATGCTAATGTTATTTTGTGTCTGCTGGATGTGTAAATAGACAAGTCTTAGCTAACAAGTTAGCAACAAGACCTTTGTAAGGTGATAATATCTCAATGTTGAGTTTACAGTTGGTTGTGCTGACCCCAAGTGGTCGAGAGAATTAACTCTCCTTGAAACGTTAGAGATGAGGTTTGCACCTAACAACAGAAATACCTACAGTATGCTACATTAGCACTGCGTATGTCATCATGTATCATCTAACCCTTTTTATTGCCTTTCATACGTGTGTTTTAAAGTGTTGGATTTACAACCACAAGTACAAACGTATATGATACTGAACATGAATTATACATTTCTAAAACATTGATATTTGGCATAATACAGTATATACATGAAATTATCTTACTTGCTGCAAGCTGTCCAAGTTCACCCGTTTTCCGTGGCGTTTAATCAGCCGGTCTCTCCGTCCTAGGTAGTACATCTGTGTGTCTTTAACATTCACCCAGTCTCCAGTGGCTCTCATCGTCCCGGCGACGACAGTCTCCTCATCATCCAGGAGACACACTCTGTCGTCTCCACCTGCACCAGGGACCATATGGATTTATGTGGATATTATTCACAGGAAAAAGATTTGCATGTATGTATGCATCAATGAGATCTTTCTCACCTATGAACACTTGTCCTTCCCCCTCGGTGACAATGTGCCCATGTTCATCTCTTACTTCCATCATTGTGTCCATCAGAGGAGTCCCAAGAGGCACAAAGGGTGGCCCGCTGAAAAGCATGTCAATGTTAAATTGAATTGACTGCAGCTTGTTCAACACGTAGAGTCAGTAAATCATCTGAAACAAGGTACACTCACAGGTTGCTAGACTGCAGGTGAGACTCTGGTATTTTGTAAGAGCAGGCCCAGCAGGACACCTCAGTGATGCCGTAGATATTGTAGATGTGGGTTTTGTTGTCCTCGTGCCTCCAGCTCCTCAGCAGAGCAGGCGAGGGGCAGGCCTCTCCGCCCAGAGCCAACAGCCGCAATGAGGAGCCAGACGACAACACTTCCTGTTTTAGGATACGGCGCCCGAAGCGGCCGAGCAGCGTCGGTGTGACCTGTGGAACAAAGAAAACATCACATTATAGTAACCAGAAAGTAATTCCAAGCAAAATACAGTTTCTTCACACTTTCCTGTAGGACAGTCGTCTTGTGATCCTCGAACAGCAGCCGAGCCAGTCGACCGGGCATTTTCTTAATCAAAGTCGGGCTAATGAGGAGCTGGGCCCCGGACGATAAGGCGAGGAAAATATCTACCACAGAAGGGTCGAAGGTTAAGGGCGAGGCGAGGAAAACCACATCATCTGCACTCATCTGAAACAAAGATCTGAGACAAGAGATCACTTTTGAGTATGAATCAAATTAACAATGTTTTGGAGACCAATAAAGAGATAAAAACTCACCTCAGATGTAGTATATTGGGGAGTATACACTTGTGCGGCACCCTCACGATCTTCGGCAGGCCAGTCGTTCCAGATGTGTGAAGCACATACGCCAAGTCTCTGTGGCCAGCCTCCTTTAACCCTGCAGCTGGATCACAACAGAGACCAGCGCCGTCCGCTATCTGAGCTCCGGTTTGTTCTGGTCCTCGTTGGTGCTCAGCGACTGGCAGTAGATTGATTTGTATCAGGGTTAGTTTGAACTTGGGCAGCACCACACAAACCTCCACAGATATGTGCATGTCGAGAGCGGACTGGAATCTCTTGATAGGAGGAGGAAAGGAAATCTGAGTAAGTATTCATATAAAAACATAGACAAAGCGGGAAGACTTCAACAGGTCATAAATTCAGTGTAAAATAAATGATAATATACACAACAAAGTCAACTGCAGTGAGTATGCTTTGAATGGGATTTACATGAGATGTTATAAAAGGATGTGTTCAGGCTTGAAGAAACTCTTTTTGGTTATTTCTATCAGGGTGCCCATGAATCTGCTTTAGTGGATATATAAGTATAAATAAAATGATAAATAAAGAATTTTAAAAATGAAATATTTTAACTTTCTTACTCTGCTGTATGCATTTTAAACAAACTCAGATCTTTGATTGCACTCACACAAGTGTTTATGTTGTATTCTCTGCATATCAATTGGTTTCAATAATTTGCTTAATTTACCACTAAAGTACAATAACAGCTAGTATATATATATAATATAGTGGGGTCCTGGATTATTAGCACATTATTATTGGCCCTTTCTTATTGTGTCAAAATGTATTGTTAAGATGTTTATTATTTTAGTTTTGAATTGTGCAGATTCCATAAGGCTGGTTTCTGGCTCTCTGGTCTGTAATAAAGTTGTTTAGTCTTCGGTGTGCTCTGGACAAAATGGGAATTTGAAGGACACAAAATGCACAGAGAACAGGAGGTGGTGGATTTGGGTGTCAATCTGGCCCCAACAGGTTAATCTGGACATGTTTTCAAACCCTGATCCTGAGAGGGACAGAATTTATTTTAGCTGCATATTAGATTAAGATTATTATCAAATGTTGTGTTTGCACAACCTGTTATTATCATTATTGTTGCATTTATATTCATGACATATTCAACCTGCAGCATGTCGGTCTTCACAGCACAGTACTTGAGGCAGCACTGGGTCATGACTCTGGCAGAGAGAAGTCCTGGAGCTTCCGGGTCCAGTGGGACATAGGCAGCAGGAGACTGCAGGATCCTGGCAAACAACACAGAGCAGTTTATCATCCTTCATATCTGGATCGAAGATTCAAAACTGTTTAGTCCACACACTCATTCTGCTGTGTTTTGACATCAGTGAACTCACCCCAGAATCCAGACAGGTGTAAACAAATCATCACAACAATACATCCCAATCACTCCGTTATTAGGAGAGCAGATCTTTCGTAGAATATGAGACAGTTCAGCTGCCAGTTTAACCAGATCTCTGTACAGTAGCAGGGACACTGGGGGGCTCCCAGACACCGAGCCGCTGTCATATTTCACAGCTGCTCTGTCGGCGTGCAGAGAGGCGGCGGCGGCGACAAGCTCCTGCAGCGTCCGAGCAGCCATACTGATGATGAGACGTTCAGGGAACACCCGCTCATTCTCTGTTATTGCCGATTCCGGACACAAAATAAATTGCAAATTATATTCTAATTCATATATTGTTCAATTCAGATGAATGAAGTGTTGTTTTGGATGGAAGGGGCAGACTAACGTTGTGAACGTGTTACTGTTTGTCGCGTGAAGATGACGTCACAGTAATAGCTACTTCAATGCTTCTGATATAGTCGTTCATCCCGATTTCAAGAAATCTGACCTATAATGATCAGTCATAACCGTAGATTGTATGGTCATAATAACAATATACAAAGCAAAACCATAAACATGTAGGGGCTGTTTTGTTTACTAATATGTCTAAACCGTTTGGCAGGAAGACGTTGTGTGTTAAAAACACACAACTAAATTAAGTCCATTAAATGTTGTTGTACATCATCATGTTGACATATTAACACACTCTCTCGAGCTATTATTGATATGTGTAACTCTATCGTTGGTATTTTTTTTTTAAATATGTGTTGACGTTCAATTTAAATATTCACAGCATCTTTGTTCAAGAGCACTATTTCGGAAACCATAATTACCTAGCAACAGTGAAGGCCACCCTGTCCAATCATCGGTCTCTATTTTGTGAAGAAAGTATTTTGAACCGAAAAGCGCCTGTTTTCGATCAAGTAGCTACTTTCACCATCTATCAACATCAAGAAAACGTACTTTTATATGCAATATGGACGAGCTTTTAAAAAACCGACTGTCTGAAAATAGCGCTAGCTATAAAATGTCACTGGGACGAATCATAGACAAGGTGGGTAAATGAGGCTATTTGCCACCGTTAGCATTTCTAACGTTAGTTTAAATTAACTGTAATTTTAAACTTTAAATACAAATTATTAAGTTGCTGAAAACCGAGTTTGCTTAACGTGACCTGTAAATGCTTTCAACAGTATTCTAAGCTTCAATACCAAGATGGGGGGATGGAGGTGGACCTCAACAGTACAACAACCCAAAGTAAGTTAACTACAAAGCTAACTTATTAGGTTTAACATTGGTTCTGCTCCACGAATCTGTTTTGGCTGTAACACCTAGTGGAAATGAGCTGTAGGCACTATTTGGTGTAAAATGTATTTATTCTTTAGCGCTGAAATAATTATTCCATCTATCCATTCAACTATATATTAATCCCCACATTTCATAATTGATAATAATAATAATAATGAGCTATTATTGTTTAAATCATATGTGAAAGTTTACTGTTTTCTGCACTGATATTGGTTTTGGTTGCATGTCACCCTAATCTCTGAGAATTTGTGGGCATTTTCAACACTTGTTGACATTTTTTAGACTAAATTATCAATCAAAAAATGTGACAGATGAATCAATAATGACATGTCAGTGATTTGTTTCCATCTCTGCAGTTCAGTAGTTCTCATGTTGCCTGGTCTCATTGTGTATCTTTTCTGTTTTGACTCCTTGCATGATGAAGCACTTGAACAATACATGGCGCTGTCAAAAGTAGAGCTGAACAAGATGGAATCAAAGGTTTGGGTCTCTATGAGCACATTCTGCAGCCACAGTAAGATATTAAATATATGTACAGGTATTATAAACAAACATTATCCTCTCCTCAGAGCCTGGCATATTTGAGAGAGGAGTCAATACGATGTAAGTATCGATATCCTAAAACGAGAATAGCAATTTAGACATGTTTATTAAATTGTATATTTAATCATCTGATTACTTTGAAATCTTTTCCGCCACAGCCCAGGACGTTACAAGGGACACTCAGGTAAATGCACCACTGGGTTTATTGCAACGTTTCAGTCTTGAATATCGAGTATATCTTAAATTCATTATGTTTTATTTTCATCAGTTGGACTTCACGTATCAAGACAGCGGAGCTGATGAGACTTGTTCTTCCAATTCCACTACCCAAATGTCTGTGGACGATGACGGTAAGATCAAGAAAGCAATATGCAAACTTTTTAAAACAACATGGCAGGACAAGCTATTGCCGAAAATAAAATAAATAAACAAAGTGACAATTGATTGCTGTGGAGGTAAATCAATTCTGTAAACTTTATTTTTCGCAATTGCATTTATAGTAACAATGTGTCTAATTCCAGAAGACGTTTCTTCTCCCCTTTTGCGTCCTACAGTGATGGCTAGCAATGACACGACTCACCTGACTGTGAGCTCACTGGATGAGAGTCAGAGAAACATTTCTGAGACGGAGGTCCAGCCTGAGGACCAGGATGAGGAGCTGGAAATTAGTCTGAGAAGTCATGGCGGTTCTTTGGTGGAGCTCTACCCCAGCATGATCAGTCGAATAGGGATGGCCTGGCGTCGGCAGCACGTCTCTGAGGCCGCTGACTCTGTGCTGAGGAGGTACCGCAGATGGCGAAAGCTCTCAAACAGAAGCAATATCAGCAGCACCTTCAATGACACGCTGAGACACACCAACAGAAACCCAAAAAACATCCCCAGCCAGACGCTGCTCAAGGAGAACACCAACAGCCCTGTGAAAAGGCAGTTCATGGGGATTGAAACTACTCGGTCTCCCTTGCAGATGGTAAACAATATGCAGGATTGGCAAGCACAGCAGCAGTCTCCTGGGAGGGTGAGAAGAGAGCAGCACCAGCCTGTCCTCGTGATGGACTTCTCTGCTCTTTCTGAGACCTCTATGCCAAAAGAGAACTTGCTGAACGAGACCTTCACTGTGTCTGAAGCATCCCGGCTGGTAGAACAGCCCTCCACTTACACGTTCAGTCCTTCTCGACCTTGCTATCCAGCTGCAAAAGTGTCCTTGGACCCGTCTCTCAAGTCTAAAAGGCTTTCTCTCACTGCACACTCGCTGCAGACTGATGGCTGCTCCATGTATGCATCGGAAAGCCCCTCTGTTAAAGAGAGAACGGTCATCTACGGCTCTCCAGTCAGGAAGAGTCCCTTACAAGCGAGGGTGATGACCAGTCTCAGTAGATCACCTCATGCCTTTTCCAGAAGCCCCAAAGCACATTCTGTGGAAAGGCTCAGATTAATGTCCACCCCTCCACAAAAGCCAACTGTGCCACTAAGGATGCTTAACCCTCAAGACTCCCATCACTCCCTCCACCCACCGCTGCGTTCACCTCAGTCAGCGACGGCAGCAGAAAGTCGTCACAGGCTCCGCCGGCACCTTTCCTTTGACTCCTCCCTGCCATCATTCCATGTCCCTTACTCCCCAAAGAAGCTTGACGAGGACTTTCTGAAGCTCTACCACAAGTTTGTCTGCCAGAACAAATCATCTTTCTTTAAAGGGCTTTCCTGCCGCCTCTGTGCGAGAAGCTCCGAGGCCAGCAGAGGCCCCTCTTCCTCAGCTCTGGCAGCACTCGCCTTGTCGCCCCACCGCTCCGTCCTGAGGAAACGCCACAGGGAGTTAAACTGGGACAGCCACCCCCAGTCCAAACGCTCCAGGGACGAGTATTGCCCATCCTCCCCTGGGTCCAAGCGCCACGGGAAGGAGCTGCTGAGGCACTGTCTCATTCCGTATGAATATGGGCAGTCTCACGATGGCCTTTCCTATAGCTCCTCTGGGCCCAGCGTGTTTCAAAGATTCAACACCCAGCATCGCTCAGCAGATGCAAATCAGGAGACCTGGATGAGTCGGCGCCACCATGTGTCTGCAGCCGATTTTTCTGGCATGGGTGAGCTTCCTCTATAAAACACTGTGATATAATGTGCTAGTTTTTATATATGTTCCGTCTGCTATTTTTAAATTGAGCAGTTTGTTTTTTAATCCTTTTTATTACATCGATTCCTTTACTCATTATGCTTCATTCAACAGGAAGTGCCTTTGAAAGCAGAATGGCCAATGGCTCCTCCACCAGGTGATTATAATGAACTCTGTAGAGGGTTTTGTTTCTATGCAACTTCTTTCCGCCAATGTGATGAAATTACTTGATGTCAAAATGAGAAACGTTGTCAAAGGTTTGAGAGAAGTACCATAAATCATTATTTAAAAATACACAATGGAATTATTCAGAGAAAGTTTCTCATATCAGATACTAAGCCATTACTTCCAGAAAGTTGACCTACAGGATCTTTTTTTATTTTGTCATTACAATATCTTATGTTTCTTTTAAAGAAATGGTCTTCCTAAGTTTTCTGGGTTCCGAGCATTAATTTGTTCTCATAATTAACCTCTTTTCTTCCAACATGTGCAGAAAATGATGGTGAACAGGAATTGCAGCGGCCTGCCAACAAGAAGGAAAACTATTGTCATGTAACAAACGTCAGTGTGAAAGTATTGTGTGGCAGTGTGACGTTTCTGATGCATATAATAGTGAAAATCAGTAGACGACACATGATAACCAACAGTTATGTGCGAGTGTGAGCTCAGGAAAATGTATCACTAAACTGCAACTGTTGAATATGAAATCTCTAACTGGTCACCGTCATAGGCTCATTTGCTTTCCATCCAAGTTCACGTTTGGATGTTTTTATGAGTACTGTCGAAACCATTTATTTTATTGAGTGATTATTTTTGATTGTTCTCTAGTTAAACTTTTAATTTTTTTGTGCTATGATTAGCTGAGGTAATGCAGCCATGTTTTGTCTTGTTATACATCTGTTCATTATTACAATAAATTGTCGATGTCAAAATGAACAAAAGAAAAGAAAGTTCTTGTAATTGCAGTTATGTTTATTATTTAACTTTTCCATGATATTCATGCACGTTTTAAATTTTAGACAACAAAATATCCAACAGTCAGACAAAACAAAAAGAGCTTAATGGTTAAGTTTAGGTAAAAGAACATTGATAAACGTGATAACTAAAGACAACTTAACTTCTTTTGGTCACAAGCCTTGTGCGTGCGCTTTTCTGACGTGGCTAATTATATCTAATGCTTCTGTTTTGTTAAGGTATGGCATGTGAAAACTAGTGAAGAATTTTTCTGAGGACACATTTACATGGTAACTTTCAAAAACAAAAAAAGCATCTGTTGTGGTAAAACATGTGTACCTGTCAACACACCTCAGTGACAGGATGTAGTAATCAGACTTCTACAGTGCTGCGAGACTAACCACTGGAGTTCATCAAAAGTAACATTCAACTTAAGGGATAGTTCAGATGTTTTAAAATGGGGTTGTATGATCTATTGTCAGTGTATACAGGAAATGACTGTCAGCACAACCCCAGTTTGAAGAATCAGACAGGAGTACAAGCACAGAGGCAAAGCATTATCATGCCGTGGACGGGGGGGGCAGCAGCAAAATGTAGTTTAGCCACCTAAAAAAGGTCCATCTAACAATAAGTATCAGTTCAAGTGTGCCCTATGTTAACAATATTTCACCGCTTTACCCTGTGATCAGACAACACTTCCCAATGGGGAACAGAAGCTGTTATCTAAGGTCTCTAAAGACTTATAATCGATGGAATCTGGTGGCTTTAAAGAGACCTTGGATAACGGCTCCAGTTTCCCACCGGAAAGCGCCGTCTGACGGAAGGTAAAGCAGTGAAAATATTCTACATACCTGAGTGTGTGCCACCTGCCATCTACTGTAGATCATTCACTGACTGGATAAGCACTTCACACTTCAAAAGATCTGAACTACACCTTTAGGTAAGGTAGATAGGATCTGAGCAGGATAGTGATCATCTGTAGAGAAAGAATATGCCGTTTCTAGTCAATACATCTCTAAGTGTCCCCAGACGGCAGTATTGAAATGCCTGAACACTTTTTCTGTCTACAGAGAGAATTCATCTACATGCATCAGCTGTGGGAGCTTGCAATACACCCACAGTGCTGCTGCCGTAACTGTGGTTGGTCATGGCGTTACCACTCCAACTCCACTGGATATTTCCCAGTCAGACAGGCAGTGCAGTGGCCCACTCGTTTTTCAGACTTGTTACTGGAGCTGATCCTCTCGTCCTTCTCCTTGAGGGAGGCGATTCCCTCTTGAACGGCAGACACCAGGCCCTCCACTGTCAGATACTGAACACTGGCAGCACCTACACAACAGTTCAAGTGTTAGTTGAGATGCACCGAAGAAACAATAAGGCAGTAAAGATCAAATGGGAAGACCGGCAGACTAAACTAAAGAAGTGTTCAGATCCTTCACTTTAGTTTAAGTAGACGTCTTGTAGTATTATCAGCACAATGTATCTGGAGTCAAAGTATTGATTGTGCAGTAAAATGTTCCCAGGCAGTGTTTCACTATTATATATACATTTTGTTTTTGGATTAATATTACCTCTTCATTAATGTTTGTGTTGCTTTATGTTCATCACATTCTATTTAAGATCATCACATGTTTGTAGCGTCACTGTCATTTGTGATGTGTGTCAATGAAACTGACAAAGATGCAACTAGTTTGAACATTGTTAGTGAGATGTACAACTGTTGTTAGTACTTACCAATGTATCCAGCGATGTCCTGAAACTCTGGCTTGTTAGCGATGAGCTCCTCCTTGGTGGGAATATTGATGCCCATGTAGCAAGGGTATCTGATGGGTGGAGAGGCCACCCTGATGTGGACCTGTCAGGAGAAAATAAAAATAAAGTGGACAATAAAAAGGCATGTTATTTGCCTATATGCCTCGATGTCATTTGTTTTCTTTCTGACCACTATTAATACATTGTCTGGGTCATGTCACCACACATCGTTAGTCAACTGACCTCCGTTGCACCGGCCTCCTTCAGCAGTTTAATAATGGGGGAGATGGTGTTGCCTCTGACGATGGAGTCGTCAACGAGCACCACTCGTTTCCCAGCAAAGTTGTCAGTCAATGCCCCAAACTTCTTGGCGACCCCGAGCTGCCTCAAGCGGGTATTTGGTTGAATAAACGTCCTCCCAACGTAGCGGTTCTTACACAAAACCTCGATATATGGCAGTCCGGACTTTGAGAGGAGGACAAGAAGAGGAAATATTGTGAGGACACAGGTCCATCAGGAGGTGGGCGTATTACAGCATTTCTTTTCAGAGTTCAACCAGACAGCTTGTAGACAGACCTGCTGAGCGTAGCCCAGTGCAGCAGGAGTTGCAGACTCTGGCACGGTGCTGACCACGTCTGCGTCTGTTGGAGCCTCAATGGCTAACTGCCGACCACAGCGCTGCCTGACAGTGTAGACCATCTGCCCTGCAGTACAGTGGTGGAACATACTGAACACTTTCACTTGGACTAAGGATTTCAATAATTCTACAAGAAAGCCAAACAGGTAGGATCAGAGTGGTATGAGGCAGTGAGTCTCAAGGTGGGCTCCTTCACAATCCTTTAGAGGGGGGGGGGGGGGTGTCTGTGAAAGGTTTTTTAATTATGATATAAAAAACCTTTTTATTTTTTTTCCTAAAATAGTTCAGAGATCATTTTCTCATCTAACAAATTGTATATTATTTTAAATACCATAATCAGAATCTGTTTTATATTGCCTTTGCATGCACGAAGAGTGAATCACTTCACACTTCTGTCAATATGTGCGTGTGTATCTTCTGAAATGCTCTTCAAATTAACCTTTTTTCCCCTTCTTGATTTGCCTTTAATATATTGTTTAGGTACAGTGGTACTTGCACCCAACTTAATTGAAGTCAGTTGAATTGTTTTATGGGTATTCTGTGTTAAGATGGTGCAAATATTTGAATACACCCCCCATTGACATTTCACTCCTCATGATAATGATTATTCATGCAGACAACATTGGGAGACCTGTTAATTTATCTGGCATGATTATAAAAAAATAAAACGGTGTAATAGGTGAATAATAAGGGAGTTATGCATACAACGGGGGTGTGACAGATGATACATTATGAGAGGGATATGATTTTTAATCAGGTGCTCTGACTCATCAAAAAACATCAAGATTCCTTTGAATAAAACAAAAAGGTATGTGTTCACTCTTTGTATTACTCATTCAAGGAAAGTAATGTCATGTTTTGATTTTGTTCAAATCGGCAGGAAATCAACTCCGAAACATTTGTCTGTCTTGTTTGTCCTGTTTTTGTATTGTCAGCGCTGTATTCGACTCCTGCCAAGCCTGTCATATCTTTCTAATACATTTCTATTTTGTTGTTCTTTCACATAAAGAATTGTAAAAAATAATAGGCCATGTCAAATGATGTCAAATCATGTCAAATTGAAAGGACATACATAAGGATGGCGGTGTGATCTCTATCTTGTAAGGATGAAACGCATAACATAACAAATATTCAAACCTTCAAAAATAGAGTCCGGCCTGGCAAAGTAAACATATTCGAATATGCAGAAGGCAGGGAGGTCTCCCTCAGGGCGAGGGACAACGCTCAGAGACTTGACTCCGTGCTTGGATATCTGGACTATCTCTCCTGGTAAGACCTCTCTGTAATACCTGAGAACCAGGAAGGACATGGAAATGGTCATTACCCACAGCACTTCCTTTATAAAGCAGAAGATATTACATATGTGATAAGAACTGACTTGGCACCGATGGACTGGAAGCTGCAGGACTCTGATGACACAACCCACCCCTCAGTGTCCTCCTCTCCGGCCCCTGACCAGAGGGACAAAGAAGGACGTTAATTATCCACCAGCACACGCATGTGACGCTCCGACACTGATGAGCTCTCGTGAGGCCTCGTATTGATCAATAGTAGAAGTTAGGATCTTCTCTGATGTCACAGTCACATGAAAAAAGAAAAACTAAAAACAATCAGAATACCTGAACTGTGCATTTTAGAGACGGGAACAATCCGTCCAATGCAGAGGGGGCGATTTCCGTAAGGGTCACGCACCGCATAGACAACATCTTTGAACATCACCAACAGTGAGTACGATGTAGGGGTCTCAGTCATCAGATTTTTTATTCTACAACACAAAAAAACACAACAACAGGTATTGAAATAGTACAGGATCTTTGTTTTGTTTTTTTTGCATCTATGCAGCATCAAGTCATACCACTGACCTGGCAACCCAGTTTGGTGCGTCCTGCTCCTCCATAGGTGGAGTCAATGCTAGCAGTTGGGTGATGAGCTCGCTGTCTGAGCTGGTGGAGAGGCCCACACCGTGGCGCATTACCTTCAAGGCACATTTACAAAGATTGATACAGAAAGAATACAAATAAAGATTCAGAATATATTGTATATAGAGAAGTGTCATTTCATGCAAGCTAATGTCCATTTCCTACATGTTTTATAGAGGAAAGTTATTAAACTCAAAAGCATAATACTGACACATTAAATAGATGTTGTGCACCCTTCACCATATGCATCATACATTGCAGATTTGCATTTATGGTGACCAAGGAAGCGCCATTGATATGCACCAGCTTTAGTGAGTGAAGGGAGCATCCTCACCCGTTTCCGAAGGGCATGAGCATTAACCAGCTCTCCATTGTGTGCTACGGCAATCTTGCCGTGCAGTGTATCCACCACAAAGGGCTGGCAGTTCTCCAGCTCGGAGAACCCAGTAGTTGAATAGCGTGTGTGACAAATACCGAGGTTACCGTAGCGCAGTTTCAGAAGAGCCTCAGGAGCGAATGCAGTGTTCACTAATCCCATTCCCTTGAGAAAAGAAAAAAAAAAGAAAAATGGCAAGAGGAAATCGGTGAGATGTTTTCAGTTGCACAATCTGAACAAATAATAAAAGTAAATAGCAATATGCAGCCATTATGTTGTAGTGGGGAACACCAGGTCACAGTGTGAGCGTGATAAAGCTTTAAGCTACGGGTCAATGTGTACCCATCTTTATTTATGGTGCACCTTTAATGAAAGCATCGAAAATGTTTCCTTGTATTTGAATAGTGTGAGTTAAACTCTGATTGAGTTTCATTTTTACGAGGGGCTTCGAGTCATGATCATTGTTACCTTGTGGGCCGTGTATGTAGGCGGACTGGCTCCATTACTTGTGACAATCCCGGCACTTTCCTGACCCCTGAGTAGACACAAACAAACGCATGCAAATTGAAACAGTATGTATGTATGTATGTATGTATGTATGTATGTATGTATGTATGTATGTATGTATGTATGTATGTATGTATGTATGTATGTATATATATATATATATATATATATAAAAAAATATATATATATATATAAAAAAAAATATATATATATATATACAAAATAAATAAATAAATATATATATTATATATTATATATATTATATATCAGTGGGAAGTGATCTATAATAAATGATCTCCCAGTCTCTTTTCTGCAAGACTAAACTTGTTCAATTGTCAGAGAACGATATGAGCCTTGAGGCAAACCAAACTGGTTTGTTTTGAGCAAAAAAAGATTGAAGAGGAGAAGATTAAAAAAACAGAAACGTCTGCTTCTCTACTGTGGAGCTGCCATATACGGAGAGTCGCCTTGCTGCATTTTCAGCCTATATACCAAGCTGCTTCTCAGATTACAGTTGGTCCCGCCCCCTCGGCACACAGCTTAAGCCAGTGGTGAGGCTGCTTTTCAGCATGGAGGCGTTGCTTTCAGGCTTAACCGCCTGGTTGCCTGGGGAACCGGGCAGCAGAGACAGACGGATTGGGGAAAAGAAAGCGTTTCCAGGTCAGCTCAAACATGGAGAGAGGAGCAGAGAGACAAAGAGGAGGTGATAGGGAGGTGGCAGAGGAAAAAGGCACGGTGGAGAGGCAGTGGGGGGAGGCAGAGGTGCTTGCTCTCATGTCAGTGTGGGACGAGGTGGGAGCTCAGCACGTAGCTGAGAGCAGAACCACATTTGAGTTGATTTCAGAGCGTCTGAGGAGGCTCAGTGTTGTGCGCAGTTGGTGGGAGTGTCAGGCCAAGTGCAGGAGCCTGGGACTTCAGAGCAGGAAGCCAGACGCAGCAGCAGGCACTTCAGCAAACTACAGCCCAGGAGTGGATGCAAGGCCAGTGGAGAGCTGGGAGGAAGAGGTGGAAGATATGGGTAATCAAAGAGGAATCTACCCTTCCTCAGTCACTATCCCAATGCAGGAAGGTAAATGTAGGTTCAACCCCAACTGTAGCGCAGATGATCACGACATATGACAAGGCTCAACACATTGTAGTATTTAAGCAACTGACGGATCAAAAGATAAACAAGCATGTCAGTCAGATTATTTTGTACCTCAAACTGGAGTGTTTTCCATCTTAAAAACATTTTAAATGCAGTCTAAAGTCAGATTGAAATAAAAAAAATTGTTACAAGCTCCAACTTGTTTTTTTTTTAATCAAAATTGAGCCAAAGATAACAGTGTGTGCATGTGTGTACAGGTATCAAGAGTCTAATCCATCGGGCTCTTCCTTACACTGCGAGTGTGGCTGAAGAGGGGGGCCGCCACTGGACGGACGATGAGGTGCGAGCATTGTTGTGCGTCTGGGCTGACCGGCGCATTCGGGAGCGCTTGAAGTGCACACTACGCAACAAATCCATCTTCCAAGAGATGGCCCGTCAGATGCAAAGAAACTTTGGGGTGATACGCAACTGGAAACAATGTCGGACGAAATACAAGAACTTGAAATATGATTACAAGACTGCTAAAAGCGCTCATGCTGTTGGAGGCAGCGGCGCAGGAGGTCCGGGGAAATACATGAAGTTCTTCGATGAGGTGGAAGCCATTCTGCTGGACCGCGGACTGGAGAACGGGACCGTGGAGATGCAGAAGAGGTTGTATGATGGAGAAATGAGAGAGAGGCAACAGACACCAACCTCAGAAAGTGAAGTCGTCATTGAAATTGATGATGGTATGTGTTCAGTGCATATTGTAGTTTTGTATTCAAGGCTAAAAAAACAAGATACATTTCTCTACTACTTGTTTTTGTTTTTCAGATGACAACAGTGATGATTATGATATGGACAGAGACACGGAAGCAAAATGGAGAGGAACAGGTACGCCACATGAATAACCAGTGTAGTTTACAGTAATATATATATATATATATATATATATATATATATATATTTCCTATCTGTTTCTATTCACTCCAGATGCCCATCTAACGCTCACGGATCCATCCAGCTCTGACCAGTTCCACGTGGTCACGGTGTCGGACACAGGCCGCAACTGGAGCGACCAGGAGGTGCGAGCGCTGATTCAAGTCTGGTCCGATGAGCGCGTGTGCAGGCAGTTGGAGAGCTCGACTAGAAAGAGGGACATCTTTGTCCAGATCTCCAACAGGTTAATGCAGCAAGGCATTGAACGCGACTGGAAGCAGTGCCACACCAAGTACAAAAACCTCAAGTACCTTTACCGTTCCCTTCAAAGAGGAAAGAGTGATGAAGCTGACCCTAGGCGCCTCATGAGGTTCTACGATGAGGTTGACGCCATTATGAATCGCACAAGTAATGGCTCACCACATGATGACACAGGAGCTGCAGAGTACCCCGCAGATTCAGACAGACTTAAAAGGTTGGAGGTTCATGAGGAGAACGATCACATAGATGTCTATTTGACAAAGATGAACACAGTGACCACAATGGCGGGAGCCATTGAGGACCGAACTTGTAGTTCTGATTCTGTCTCATCTCTATGCCTCGATGTCACACCAAACAATGAAGAACTAAGGCTGCACGCAGTCCAGGAGCTTCGCTTGGATCAACAGCACAGATTAATGAGTGAGCCCAATATCATTATTTATTCATGTGTAGTGTGTCGGTGTTTGATGAGAACAATTCACACGTAGCTTTCTTTCTTTCTTTGTATCATTTACCAAAATCCCTTCCTGAAACCTACAGAAGCAGAGATTCATAGCAGCCAGACATATCTTATTTATGATCTCCCAAACTTCAACCAATAACCTTTTTAAAAGGGTCGGTCCATACAAATTGCACAGAAACATTTTTGCACAGATCTAGTGTGAACTGGTTTTTATAGGGACTATCTTTCCTGTAGAAAGTAATTCCAATGTGGATTATTATCTCCGTCAAAGAGATTATGTTTTCGGTTTGTCAACAGGATTGCAGAAAACTGATGACCCGATTTTCATTGAATTTGGTGAAAGCGTGAAACATGGTCCATGGAAGAACCTATTAAAATTTGGGCGGATAATTTAATTTAAAAAACGGCCTTGGCGGAGGTATGCGCTCTCCAAGTGCACTTAGTTATTGTTAAAATGTACTGGGAGAGGAATAGAAATCTCAGAGATGTTTATCTAAAAAATCTGGACAAATAGTTACATGGCTATTTACCTCTAGTTGATAAATAAGAAAGTGTTTTTAATGGTTTGTAATTCAAGCAAACTGCCCCTTTAAATCTTAATTAAAATAAATTGTTGAGATAAATTGGAAATTAATAATCTTTTCCAAAAGCTAGAATAAAAAAAACACAGAAAACATTTTGTTTTGCCTCGAAAGAATGGCCGCCTGTCTTGTTACTGTGAATGTTTGTCGTTTGCAGGCTCTTCTGAAACCCGGGTAAAGAGAGAGGTCATCTATTCAGCAAACAGACGAATGAAGAGGAAAGCTGTGGATCAAGGTTTGAAAAGTGCCTCCCTTTGTAAATCACTTTATACGTCACATGATGTCCACAATTGCCAGAAGCCTTTGTAATTTCTAATTCAGTCCCATGATTTGCCATGGAGCATCACAATTAAATTATAGATGAATGCTAACAAGATGCACAACTCATGATGACGTCCACCATCAGACCCAGAGAAAGAGACACTTTGCTCGTCCATGAAGACAAATTACTCTTTTCACAAATAAAAGCATCCAAGGAATAGAAGGATAATAAATAATCTGATTTTAAAGCTGCCTTTGTTCCCTTTTCCAGACCCTACACTCCAGACACCGTTGAAAAAACTGGCCACTGGCTCTGATAACGTGGAGGCCCGGTGTAAAGAAGAGCAGGATCACATCCCGATAATGAAGATCAATTCAGTCTGTTCAATAACCTCACCCAATTCATCCCCAGAGAGAGAGGTAATACCTACTAATCCATGTGATAAACAGTATAAAACATGTCAGCAGCAAAGGTAACCTGAAGAAATTATTCTTTGAAAACAGGCTGTAGGAGTCCAGAAAAGACACGATGCGGCTGAGCTGTAAGAAACTCACAGATTATACAAGTTATTTCTGACTTTTAGGAGAGTCTGGGAGTCATATTTTATAGCTGCATCTTCTAATCCATTGATCAATTAGTTTAATGACAGGAAATGAAATGAACAAGAATGTATCAATCCCTTATAAATGCCATGCCACACATCTCAAACGTGAGAATATGATGCTTTAACTCTTCGTATATGATGATAAACTAAATGACTGTTTTGGACTATTGGCTGAATTGAAACAATCAATTTGGATATATCTCATTGGGCTGTGGGAAATTGTTTCCTACCTTTTGACATTTTAATAGACAATATCATTAATTCAGCAGCAGATTAATCGATAATTAGTCATTTGCTACTCTACATCTTTTAATATTTGAGAGTGAATCTGTTTATGGTGACATGTATGACACTTGGGGGAACTTCTGCGTTTTGAAAACTTTACTTTAAGTATAGATTGCTGATAACAAAGTCGAAGTTTACGTATTTAAGGTTTTGAATGTGTGGTATTGGAACTGTTGCTTCATGTTTCACATTAAGTTTACAGTTTGTGTTAGCCTATACATTAGAAATCAAATCTTAAATCAAATTCTACTGAAGTAAAGAATCTAAATACTTCTTCCACCTCTGGTTAAGTTACATTTCAAACACTTTCCTCTTCAGTTTGACTGTCACAGTTGGTCCTGGACACTTCCGGACCAGCTATCTTTATTAGTTATTTTCACGTTACAAGAGTAAGTTATACACACACACACACACCTTTTCGTAACTTACCTGTGCTGTAACGCCACAAGTCCCAGAGTTAAGACCTGAGCCACCTCCAGCTGTGTGGGCCACTCTCCGGCAGCCACACACCCGAAAACGCCGCACTCCTCCCCGATACCGTTCTCCTCAAACTCCATCTCTCCGCTGTCTCTCTCGGTCCTCCGTTAACCCGACGGTCAACAATCTCGTGCCCCCGGCAATCAGCTCGTGCGTTTCCCTATACCCGCTCCGATAACATTGACAGAACACGTGCAGTAAGCGCTTTTCACTATAGCGTGCAACGTGGCTCGTTAAAACAAAATAAACTCAGCTGACATTGTTGCAGTGAAATCACGAGTCCGAAAAAACGTTGTAACAAGGAAAGAAAATACTGCGTGCGACTTTAACAGATTATAAACAGGCCACTGTAACTGATGTCACATGAAGTAATCAACACGCATTTTATCAAACACTGGAAACACACGTGGTGTTTTACAACGAGGAGTACAACAACTAATCTAATTAATCGATTATGTCGAGCCGTTAATAGTTTTCTCTTGATAAAGTTTTTGATAAATCACTCTTTTTTTAAAAGAGAAAATGGGGGCAGGTTAGTGGATAAACTCCAAAAAAGTTCTTCTGGCAAATATTTGGAGATGGAGCATCTTCCCCCCACGTGTTGACAAATGCGCTGCTGTGATTGGTTGTCAGAATGAGCCAAGGAATGCTATTGGTTATCAGAACACGTACGCTAGGCTCCACTTCCCTTCTTCTGCTGCCTGCACGCCTCCTGCTGCCTCTTCATCGTTCAACTTTTCAAAGTTGAGTGTCAGTTTTCGTTTTGTGTTTTCAGGACTGTCGGTTGTTAAAGAACACCACCATGGCCTCCACATCAGGTACAGTTTAACAACGAATGCACATTTGAGACCACTGTGTTAAATGTGCAGCGCTTACTTTAGGCCTTTCCCTATTTTGTTTGTGTGTGTGCGTGTGTTTTGTAGAGTTGAAGATCGGTCAGAAGCTGAATGAGGGAAAGACAAAGGAGATTTTTGAGCTTGCGGACCAGTCTGGGCTGGTTCTGGTCCAGTCCAAAGACCAGATAACAGCTGGAAATGCCGCGAGGAAAGACCAGATGGAGGGCAAGGCTGCCATCGCCAACAAAACAACGAGCTGCGTGTTCAAGCTGCTCCAGGAATCTGGTAACGACATGTTATTTTCGTAGATTCAAACTTCAAGCTGTTCTCTGCTGCTGCGTGTGTGCAGCAGTTGTGTCATAACGATATTACCCTGAGGCAGCTTTCCTAAATGTTGAGTAACATTCTTTGGATTTGAGTGTGTGAAAGCCAGTAGAGTATACTTACTATATGATTTTAAGGTGTTTTTTTTTTTTTGTAAGCACTCCCTCACACTTCAGTAACAACTTCACATTTTGAATAGTTTTTTAATTTATTTAAATAATCCCATCAATTAACAACAAACTCTTTTTGAACTGCACGTCCAGAACCATGCAGTATCTTTGGCATGGTGCCTGCATGTTTGACATATGGTCCAAAAAAAGCCCAGATTCTAAAATGACTCTCCACTTTGCTTTAATTTATTACTAATTTGTTAAGTGTAACTCGCATGGCACTCATGAGTGTGGTAACGTTTGTCTTGTGACTTGAGACTCTGCCTCGTATAATTCACCAGAACGTGACCCACAACAATTAACGTTGATTCTTTTAGGAACATGACGTTTCTAAAAAGTACTGCTGTGTTTCAACATATATCTGTAATCCAAATGAACACTGAAGGGTAACATTATCCGTTTCAGATGTTACTTTACTTTGTTCACAGCTCTTGACACAATCAAGAGGTTTGATTTATGGAGCCCTGAGGATGGCTGTGTAGTCTCAAGCTGATTTGTATTATCTACCCTTTCTTCCAGGCATTAAGACTGCCTTTGTGAAGCAGCACTCTGACACTGCGTTCATCGCAGCCCACTGTGATATGATTCCCATTGAGTGGGTATGTCGCAGAGTGGCAACTGGATCCTTCCTCAAGAGGAATCCAGGAGTCAAAGAAGGATACCGCTTCTCCCCTCTGAAGATGGAGATGTTCTTTAAAGTGAGTCTGTGACCTCCAATGGGCTGTCAGTCTTAAATCCTGTAACAGTTGGACAAGTGTCCACATGGTAAATCACAGCCATCTTTATGTAAGCCATTGTTTTCTGATATAGGATGATGCCAACAATGATCCCCAGTGGTCAGAGGAGCAGCTGCTGGAGGCCAAATTCTCTCTGGCTGGGCTCACTATCGGTCAGTGCGAGGTGGACATCATGAATCGCAGCACTGTGGCCATTTTTGAGATTCTGGAGAAGTCCTGGGCCACACAGAACTGCACGCTGGTGGATATGAAGGTATGCAGTGCAGCGGCGCCCTCTGCTGGTTAATCTGAAATCTTTGTGTGAAGACTTTCTTTCTGAACTCTTTGTAGCAATTTCTTAATTTAAGATTATCTTCCTTGTTTATAGATTGAGTTCGGCGTGAACGTGAAGACTCAAGAGATTGTCCTCGCTGATGTGATCGACAACGACTCATGGAGGCTGTGGCCAGCTGGAGATCGGAGCCAGCAGAAGGATAAGCAGGTCCGGCCTTCTCTTTGGTCTTGCTATTTAATTTCAACGTTTATAAGAGTCGAGATGAAAAGCTAAAACATAACTTGTCTTCCTAGGTGTACCGAGACCTTAAAGAAGTTACCCCTGAGGCAATGCAGATGGTGAAGAAAAACTTTGAGTGGGTCTCTGAAAGGGTCAAGGTACACTAAAGCTTCAATCTACTGTGTTATCAGGACAGGCTTTTGTTTTTCTTTTAATCAAGTTATAATGCAAACTCTGCAACAAACTATGCAATTGCACCTATAACTGCGCTGCAAAGGAAATAGTGTCTGTGCTTTCCCCCCACAACATTGGCCCCTTTCTATTCAAATGATCCTCATTGCAAAATGGTCCAAAGCTCAGCGCTGATGGCCACACGCAGTTCAAGTGAAATTATTAGCGTCTTCAGAGTTATCGGCAGCTGCAATCCATTCTTTCAGCTAACGTTGCATAGTTTCGCTTTAAGCGGACATATAAACTGGGACTGGAGCTAACGAGTGTTTTGTCTCTAGCTGCTGCTGGAGCACAAGGCCAACGGCAGGGTGGTGGTTTTGATGGGCTCCACTTCGGACCTGGCTCACTGTGAAAAAATCAGGAAGGCCTGCATCTCCTACGGGATTCCCTGCATCCTGAGAGTCACCTCTGCACACAAAGGTCCAGATGAGACATTGCGCATCAAAGCAGAATATGAAGGTGTGTATTTTATTTTATTTTATTTTATTTTATTTTATTTTATTTTATTTTATTTTATTTTATTTTATTTTCTCTCTAAAAGAAGTGAGGATTTGGTTGTGTCATGTCATAACATCTGTTTTCTTTTCCTCAGGTGACAGCGTGTCCACTGTGTTTGTGGCTGTAGCCGGCAGAAGTAACGGCCTTGGCCCTGTGATGTCTGGAAACACGGCATATCCCGTCATCAACTGCCCACCTCTCACTCCAGACTGGGGTGCACAAGATGTCTGGTCATCCCTGCGTATGCCAAGCGGTCAGTATAGCACTTCCTTTCTTAAATTGTTAGTCCACATGCAAGTTTATTCATCATAGTAACCAAGCCTTTGTCCCCCCCCCCGACACACACACTCCTGCAGGTCTTGGCTGCTCGACAATCCTCTCCCCCGAGGCCGCTGCTCAGTTCGCCGCGCAGATCTTCGGGTTGACCGATCACCTTGTGTGGTGCAAACTGAGGGCCTCCATGCTCAACACCTGGGTGTCTCTCAAGCTGGCTGACAAGAAGTTACAGGCCTGCAGCCTGTGAAGTGGCTCAAGACGCCTCTGAGCCAAGTGTTCTCTGTTAGAGCTGTCTGTCAATGATGTGTCTTTTGTTTACCATGAAAACCCACTAACAGTAGAATAAATCTACCTGTACTTTCTCACACGCATAAATCATTCCATTAAAGAAGAAAATGATTAAAAGCTTCTTGATAAAAGAGCTTCTGTGGTTATTTAAACCTTTTTCACGTCTGCTGTGAAAGAAGTATTTCTGCAGACTAACTTTGAAAATGATTGACTTAAATCAATCATTAAAAAGAATTCTGTTAAATCAACAGTCTGTTATCTTCGACTAGCTGTTTATTTATTCTAACTTTGTCCAAAGGTAACAATCCACCTACCAGCACTCACCAATGAACACTTTATATCTCACTTGTTTAATGTGTATTTAAATAAACTGAAGCCAAGAACTAGTCTGGCACACAACCCCCAATAACATGGCAAATTGTTGTTTTTGCATGTTACCTTTGGACAGAGCAAGGCTGGTTGATTGCCCCAGTCTTTATGCTAAGCTAACCTGCGGCTGGCTGCAGCCTGATACTTAACGGTATCCACAGAATCATTAGTGACGTTAGAGATAAGGCCGTCAGTACAAACACAGAGGTTACATTCTACAAATTACACTCGAAAGGTTAAGGTAGCTTTTTAAAAGGCTTCTGATGTTTGTTTCATTCAACATTTTTATTTGAGTGGTTCTGGCAAACATTTCTTTTTGTATTATATTCTTGTAAATTTGAAGAAGGAAGAGTCATTTATTTTTTTTGGCAGTCCAAATAGCTTGTGGGGAAGATTTCAGTATTTATGAAATCTTGGCTGTGGCCATGATTCAGGCCACAGTTTATTATTATTATTGCCAGTGGTCAGGTTGTGGTTTTATCATATTGAATAGGATTTGAGCCGATGCCTTGTTAAGTGGAATGTGGTGTTTGTTTCACATTCATATTTACTCCCAAGAAATGCTGGGATCAAGTTGAAAATCTGCAAACTGTCGAGGAAGGTTTAAAGTTATGCCAGTGACGAGATGGCTAGCTGTTCAGCTGCATATCTTATATATCATATCCCATTTGAATAGCTTTAATGTCATTCAAAGGGTTGTATTTCATTAGCATTTTTACATGCATACTCTGAATGCACGCTTTACCATCACTGCACTACAGAGTTCCTTTCAGTGATTTTAAAGCCTTTGCAACACCCACAAATACGGTCTGCTCTTGTTTCTATCATGACAGGACATCCGCATGAATCTGTCACAATATTCCCCTTCTCAAATGAAAGACAGGGGCAATACCTTTTGAGTGAATTGCTCAGCAAAGTCACAGCAATTAATAAACTACAATTGAGAGCTGCTACCTCATTTCATAAATATCTCTCTTATATTTCTTCTTTCATCCATATTCATGTATCTTCATTTGCTCAGTAGTATTGGGACCTCAACTCAGCCACAAGAGGGAGCCTGTATCACATGTTTGACGATACAAAATCTTAACCTTTCAATCTGTTCCAGCAGTTTGCAGCCAAGCGAATGAGTCAGAATATCGTGCCACCATTTTATTTTGTACTTCTATTATAGCACAGCTTTCCCTTTGATAACAAATGATGGGTATAACGACCTATGATGTGCTAAATCTTTGTTCACGTGTGGGTGGATGTGGGAGGATGGAAGTGCTGAGGGTAGAGTGATATACAGATGAGTGTAGTGAAGCTGATATCTGACAAAAATCCTCTGCATTTTAATTTGGAGTTTAATTTTACGTTTAAAAATGCAATTTACTGCATTAGAATCAACCTTCCCATTGCTAAATCCAAATGCAGCATAACAACTGGAGGTATAGCCAAAGAGCTGAAATGGACATAATATGTATGTCTACGTGATTCGAGGTCTCCTTGACAACCGTAACATGGCAACAATCACTCTATATACAATAGTCTGTTTCTGAGTCTTGTTTCCACACTGAGCTCTGTAAGTCCAGTTTATATCTCCTCTCATTGCTGCCATTTGACTATTTCACTGCTTACCATCCCCATGGATACCACAATAGCCGAGTGTAAATGAACACAACATGAATCATCAGCAAAGTCTCACCTACTAATGAGTTCTGAATGTGTGTGGTCATGACTTTAACCTGGGCTTGAGCGCTTGTTAAATGTGATTAAATTGTTATAGTAAAAACATTAATAATGATAATAATAATAATTAATAATGTGACGACCAGTGTAGTAACAGAACCCGAGGAAAAACATGCAGTGACTTTCTCAAGACTCAAAAAAGAAATTTATTTAGCTCTCAAAGCTATGAGGATGGCATTATGTATCACTACTATAGTTTATTTACATGTTTTCTACAACAGTATTGTATCCTCTATTTGCTGATTGGTCTTGTGTACAAAATCTCTAAATCGTCCTAAGGGTAAACATCATCACTAACATTGCTTTTTTCTCTCCCTGTTTTCCTCTGCTGGATGCACAGGATGATCACTCATAACATTGTCCTGCCATCACTTGGGCACCTTCACACCACCTCTGTTACTCACATCTTTCTCTCTTTGTTGGTATACTAATCCCTTCCAGCTACCTCTGTTACCAATCTAACCATTAAACTCCCTGCGGTGCCAGATCACAGCGCCCCCAGGTCGTGGCACGAGCGGGACTTCTGCCTCAGGAACTTTCCCACTTCTCGCTCTCGCGGGTACCGGGGCACCAGGCTGGACAGGAAACGTTTGGCACGGGAGGTGATGCTCTCACGCTGGCCGCCGCACATGTCCTCCGCACTGGTCCCGGGGGGCCAGGGGGACTGGCCCCTGGCGAGCCGCACCGCGCATTCCAGGAGCTCTGGAGTGCGGTGGTCCAGAGAGGCAGAGATCTCCAGATACAGACAGTTGAAGAGGGCAGCGCTGGACATGGCCTCTGAGGGAAGAGATTGGGAGGAGAAGATGAGTAACGCAGCTTTCACAGCCTTTAAGTTTACATTAAGGGTGACAGCGACCAGTGTTACCTGCAGCAATGTTGGCGGTTCTCTGAATCTTTGTAGTTAGTTTGCACGCATTAACACAAAACACCATATGATACCCCTCATTTACCTTCATGACACAGTCCAACACTAAAACAACTTAAAGCATGAATGTATTGAACAAGCCACAGCAGAGTAGCCCTGCGATCATAACCAATTTAGAAGTAAAATACTTTTGTTTTGTTTGTTTTATATAGTAAATGTTGTTGTATTTAAATGCATTGAACCGAACACATAGAGCAGTATATAATACATTTAATGTACTGTTTCACAGATTGAAATAAATAACATATGCAGGCCTTTACACAACTGAATCTGTAAGGAATACGCTGATGACAAACTGCAGATAGTTTACATCAGTTGCACTTCTAGGCAAGACAGTAAAAAAACAACGTTAAAGGTCATGAAAACATATTTTCTTAATCAGCTTATTTCTATGATTAATGGGGTCCTACAAGAACACACTATTGTCTGTCCCAGTTGGAACAGTTTTGGTTATTTTACATGAGAGATTTCTATATTTCTGTTCTTGACTTTGCTTTTCTTACGGTTTTGAAGGGGGCCGGGCTCAGTTGGGAAAATGTGATGTGAATATGAATTTAACACCATTTGAATCAGGACAGTTGTAGTTGTCTGGGTTGCCACTGGTTCCAAAAGGTGTTTTTCCACATTACTAAAATCTTTCTTTCGAAGATATCTCAAACACGAGGCTCTCCTGAATAATGGGACAGTCATATAGCTTTATGCTCTGGCCAACAGTTTGACTTATTCCAACTCAGTATCAGGGAAATCCTGTTTTGACCATCGTTCTGTCATGGCAGACTGCTCCAAATACTACAATACCCATGAGCCTCCGTTACAATTGTTTAAAGAAGAGTCCAGAGTTGCAAATCAGAGCTGTAGCAAATTTAAAATGCTTTCAGAACAAAATGTGACGCCCTAGGCCATAGGGCGTAGTTGCCGAATTGATCAAAAACCAGACCCAGAAATCAAAGGAATGTGAATTGACTTAAGATTCATTTTGCATTTCAAGTTTTTCAAATTATAATCTTTAGTTTCCAACTGCCGTTAGCGGCACACATAACAGAACTTTAGCTCTGTGATTGGATGTTTCCTGCTGAAAAGGACCTGGGGAGTTGTACTTAACTTCTCACTTAAAGTGTTTATGTACAAAGGCTTGTACCTTTGAGTTTTTATCAAAGAACAATGGGCCCCCAACATATCTCCTCCTAGAATATCAAGATGTTTTTTCAAAGCTTTAACTTTGATTGTTGCTTATTTAGTCAGTAATATTTAATATTGTGTAGAGAAATACTTTGAAGCCAAGTTGTCAGGGGCTTTAGGTTGGGAGGAACTCTGTATACAGCCTGTGTAATCCTACATAGTTGCACAGCAATACACTGTAAAAATGCATGAATGTGGACATGCAGTGCACTCACAGTGAATACTCTGCTGCTTTGACTGTAATTGCGACTCTCTTCATACTCCCACACTGCGATGAAGCTGGGAGACGCTGACCTTTACATTTTCACATATTGTACCCTATTTAGTGTTTACTGCCGGATATAAAGAAGTGAAAAATATCAACAGCAACTGTGAGGACCAGGGATGAAAATATGAATGGTTCATCGTACCTTGAGAGGGGACCTCACGTGTGCGAACGAGGTCACTCTTATTACCGACGAGGATGATGGGTGTTTGGGGCTGAGTCTCTCTCAGGAGAAGTCGGAGTTGAGCAGTGCGGTGGAAACTACGCCTGTCAGTCACTGAAAACACCAGGACACACACCTCACACTGCAGAGCCGACAGGTCCTGAGGGACAGACAGAGGCAGACACACAGAACGTTACAATGCTGTGGTATTGTAATGTTCTGTGTATTGTAAAGCAGTCAAATGTGAGACCAGCATCGCACACGACTACCAACAGGAATTTTGCACTCAAGTCAAAACTTTCATTTCAAATTGACTTGCGAAACACCCTACTTTCATTAATCTCATGTCAAAGCCTTATATGCAGAATAATAGTGGGAGTGCTGCCTGGAGAAACAGCAGACAATTGAGTACTCTATTTAAAATCTCCTGTGGTTAAATGAGAAATTACTACATATTGCACAAACTGCAGAACACATCACTGACACACAGTCATTATCTCCAAGCAAGAGGGAAAGAAAAATCCTTAAAAATAAAAAAACCCATGAGTGAATCCTTCTTACTATGGATAAGTGACTAAACCTCATCCTGTCTTTAGTTGGAGCTGCCATGGCCCATTGACTTTTCATTTCATTTTGATTAAGTCCAAAAATTGAGCACAGACCAAAGGCACCTTTTGCATGATAGACACAGACGTAATACGACAATTATTTTAGAAAACTCCTTATAAGGCAACCATTACATTGTCTCCCATAACACATATATAGCTCATTATACAAAGAGTAACACATAAGATTCCCCACCTCAAAAAAGACAGATTGTGTCATGAGTGTGAAATCAGTTTCTTTTCCACACATCCACCAAAATTGAAAACATTAATGCAGTCATTTGGCACATCTGTTCTGTGGGCAGCTCACACACACACTCTCTCTCTCTCCAATCCACACACAGATGCCTCTGAACTGCACTCGAGGGAAAAGAGGAAAAAGTGCAACCTGATAATGAGCTTTCCTCTGTCAACCAGATGCAGCTGATTTATTGTCCTATTTTTGCAACAGCGTTTTTGAGCTTGGCATCCATTTCTGTTATAGTGACGTCAATTACAATAAACAATGCGCTCCATATATGCAATATGATCACATCTAAAATATGCTGCATACACACTCAGTAAGCATCTGTGTATGTACTGTAGTTTCTTTCATTTTCTTTTTTGTTAACCTGTTGTGTGTTTTACCTCTTTTGTTTCATTAAGTCTAATTTATTATTCTATATGTAAGTTGAATTAGTAATATGTCCAAGTGCATGCTGGGATATGCTCGAGTTCCTATTTATATATGAATCAATGGATGCATGTAGGGCTGCAACTAATGATTATTTTATTATTAATTAATCTGCTAATTATTTTCTAGACTAACCGATTAATAATTTGGTCTGTAAAATGGCACAAAATACAGAAACATGTCCATCAAAGTCCAAGTTGATGTCTTTAAATGTCTTGTTGTGTCAGTCCAAAACCCACACATATCCAATGTATTATGATATATAACAGAGAAAAGCAGGAACACTATTATTGTGCACACAATGGCTTCAAATTAAATTAGGCAGTAGGAAATGTAAGTTAAGAATCCAAACCGAAAAGATACATTTTTAGCACCTTCTTAAAACAGTCCCCTGGCCCTCTGACAAGACCAGATGTACAGTATATATATACACACCACAGTGAAATGCCAAAAAGCCACAGAGCACATTGTATACAGCTACAGAGAGGGCACAGTGGCCTAATGAGGTTGCAGGGAGTGTAGGGACGGAGAAGTGTTGTTTGCCTAACCTGTCTCCAGTTGTCAAAGATAATAATGGTGCTCTCCTCGTCATCCACGGTGACTGTGCGCACGTAACCCTCCCCTAAGGACAGGGAGAGCAGCAGTTAGGTCCCAAATGGGAGATGGGTGCTGTAATTTGTTTACCTGCTGCTCACCTTAAAAGCACTCAATGCATTATACCACTCTGCATTAGTCAAACAAACAGCTTTGTACCTTCAGAATCCACAGACGCAGTACTGTCCAGGTCCCCAGCGAGGGCGACGGACAGAGAAGACTTCCCCACGCCGTTCTGCCCCAGCAGGGCGATCCTTAAAGGACCATCAGGTCTGCCCTCTACAGACACAGTTGGAGTGTCATCCAAGGCTAGGGTGAAGCTGATTGGTGACGCAGACGGTCCAGTTGCACCCGATGTCCAATCGCAATCATCGTGGACAGCTTCTTCTCGTTTAAGCTGGTGCTTTATAGGCAGAGGAGTGCTTCCTCTGCGAACAGTCGGGGTGCTGGACAGAGTCATACTGTCACACTGGAGGAGAAAGGAACATGGAGGGGGAACTCTCTTCATTGTACAACATTTAACACTAGTCTGTATTCAGATATGGTTTTTCTCATATAATACTAAAAGCCAGCACCCAAAGCCCAGTTTGCATGACGATGTGATATTCCAGTTATTCAGTATTTAGCACCTCCATAAAGTCAGAGGACTTGCAGCAGAGGCTGAGATATCCTGCATTTTAGTCGCTTGTATGAGTCAAGCTTCAAAAACACTGGATCCTACAATTCCCGTAGAATAAGTCAAAAGTGTCTTTCATTAGACTTTCCATGCCTCCTAAATGCCTCCATCGTTCATACTTCCCGCCCCCAGTTTAGCCTATAATACATGTTTTCTGTGTCCAATCCAAAATAACTGAGGACATCATCAGGTTATAATTCCCTAATTAAATTGTCAAAGCTCCTCCACAGACACTGAAGACATTATACAACTTTCTTTTCACAGGCTGAGTAGTATTCCTCATGACGAGTAAACTGACCATGTCATCTGGGTGGTGTGGCCCTTTAAACCTACAATAGACCCTTTTCACAGCAGAAATATTGACCACATTAATATGGCTCCATTCCATTAAGTGTCTTAGCAAGCCATGTCAGTGAGTGAACATGCACAATCATAGAGCCCTGGAACTGGCTCACCTAAATTGAATGCAGCCATCATTAATGTTATTAATTCCACCTGTGCTTTTCCTGCTTTGGCAAGTCAAAAATCTGCTGTGAAAAGGGTCAATAACCGATTTTATTCTGGCCACTCTTAGGGCAGCAACAAGCTGTAAAAGCAACACTGATATATATATATATATATATATATATATATATATATATATATATATATATATATATATATATATATATATATATATATCATTTGTTTTTAAGCTGGCACAAAGGTAAGCAGCATCAGTATTCGTTTGGAGTCATGTCTGTATCCACGGGATGAATGTAAGTCCAATTTTCAGCTCTGTGTTGCTACTAAATGCTTTCCTTTGTATACTAAAGTTGTGGGTCAATCAAAGCCAAAAGTCGAAAGTCAGGTGATACTGCTGTGTGGTTTTATAACTGCAAGCAATGCATTTCACATTACACATAATCATGACATCCGTTGTTATTATAAAAAAAACTGACTCAAGCATCCTATCCTATAATTTGGATTTAGTGCTTACAACGAGAAACTGACTCAAATGCAGGACACCACCTCCCTGCACCACCACCTACTTAAAACACACACACACACACACACACACACACACACACTTCACTTGCAGCTCAATAACCCCACACACACACACTTCACTTGCAGCTCAATAACCCCCTCCATTAATTAACAATCAGAATATCAAACATCCTCACTTTGCCCCAAACCGGATTAGCTAATTGAAATACAGAATATTGGAGCTGTTTGTTTGCCCCGAGCTCGCGCGCAGCCCCGTGCATCTTACCTTGGCCGCCTTCTCCTCGTTGTTGAGCCTGTCTTCGGGCACATCTGTCGGCATCTGCAAACTGAAATCAAGCCACCGGGAATAAGGACTCCAAAATACGCAGGACACCCAACTCCTCACCCGCACCACTCACTTTATGAACCCCAGCCCAAGTAGCACGGTATGATCTCTCACCTGTCACGCGGCTCTCGACAAAGTAAGCACGCTCTCTTTCTCTTTCTTTCTTCCCTCTCTCGCGCGCTCTCTACTTCTCTCTCTCTCCTGCACTCTCTCCTTCAATTTATATATATCTCTTCAGGTTATGGCCCAGGTCCAGTTCTGCAGTCAGCACCGTCATTCATCACCGCTCTCTCCAAACTGACTATGACTCACGGACTTGACACATATATAAATGCTCCTCCAGAATTGTATTTTCTGCAGAGGAGAGATGAAAAAAAGCGACCCCGAAGACTCACGCGCTGTGAGTGTTTGCTTCAGGTGCATATGCAGTACAGTAGTAAAAGTGTAGCAGTGATGCAGGAAAAGCAGGCAGGGAGGGAGCAGTTCTATGGAGAGATGTTCAGTGTCACGAAGCTCTCATTGACCTCTTGAAGAAGGAGGCGATATGGAAAAAGGCCACTAGGGGGCAGCAATACACAAGTCTTCGCCTTACTAATTGGCTCTGTTTGTTTGAGTATTTCGTGGTTGTGTCCTTGGAGGGGGGGAGGGATAAACTGTATGTTTAGAATGTGTCATTTGGGTATTCCTTTGGTAAACAGATGCATAACAACCTACCTACCTGCCTACCAGGTATATCATGTCTATCCAGTTAAAGACACATTACCTTTTTCAGTGACTGGCTCATTTACATTTTTGTTTAATCAAGTAATTTCTAGTCACTGATCCAAGGAGTGTATTCAAACATGTTTTCGGTCAAAATGTGAGTGTGGCCATGAGCTGTGGTGTGTCCCTCCCACACAAAGCCACAATAGACTCCGGCAGTGAGCAGCCAGGGCGCTATTATAGCCCTAATCCTGCTCCTATTATACAGGCCAGAGAGAGAGAGCGAGAGACACAGAGAGGGAGGTAGGGCTGAAGATGAGGTCATCCCAAACAGTGCACACCCAGGGTCACTGGCTCACTATAGAGGGACAGAGATAAAGAGAGGGATGGAGCAGGGCATGGGGGCTGCAGGGCAAGCTGCAGAGAAAAGGCCTGCGAAAGACTGAAAGTGGGAGATGCTCAGATAGGTGAATGGAAAAGGAATGAGGTTAAAACCTGTGTGGAAGCTGCAAAAAAAGCACAACGCAGCATGACAGGGATGGTAAAGTATTTTGTTTATTTCATATGCATATGAAACCACACTACAACAGGAGCAGGATCATCACCATCATTTTTGTAATAATGTTAATTCTAATCACAATTGGATAAAATAATAAACTGTAGGAAAGTAAAAATACACACTAATGGAATAAAACCTGTAAAGTAAAATAATTAGAATCAGTACATAAATAAACAATAAATACTGAATAAATAAGTGAATAAATAAAAGAACAATTTAAATAACCTACACCCAAACAAAATAAATAGCTCTAATGCATGAACCCTGGATTTCATGGGACAGTTAAGAAAGTGTCTCCAAGAAGAGATTTTTTGCATATATATATTTGTTTAAATCCCTGCACCGTTAATTTTCTGTTGCATCTGTAGCCCACAGTACCCAAGTCCACAGTGACCAGCTCCGTGGTACCACATGTTGCTTTAATATTGTGATTGTTCCTGTTACAGAGGTGTTCAATCTGCCCAAAAATAGCTTCTCTAGTCTGGAGAACTGGACACAACCACACAAATCATGCCACACTTTGTTGCCTGCTGTGATGGGTTTCTTTCTCTCTTTCAACATATGTAGTCTCTTTAGTTCAGCACACTTCCAGCTCTCTGTATGTAAAAACACATTTTTGAGAGCAAACAGCAAGTCTTTCCTGTCACTGTTAATGGCTGAAGGTTGCCATTTCCAGTAGTAGGAAAAGGTAGATTTCTTTGCTAAAACACAAGAGCAATATCCCCACTATTAATTTAGCACAATCACTGGAAGATTCCCATGAAAGGTATCCTTGTACATTCTTTAATCTATGATTATTCATCTTAAAAAGAATAACAAGTCGTGGTGAGCTTTAACACTTTGGTAGGCAACTGTGAAAAATTAGCTGGCAAACACAACTGCATGCCGTGGATACTTTATCCAAGCCCATACCACTCCACATCCAGCACCACTGCACTACTCAGACCTCCGCAGCTTTAGCAGCTTATTATAAAAAAAACACAACTACGGTTTGAGCCTCAACCACTCATTTGGAAAGTACATTGCAGCTATGTAATATTGCATAGATAATATGCTCAGCAGTATCAGGGACTATTTAATGCAAGACAAAGCTTTATCGATCCATTTTTCACAGTCTTGTTTGTTGCACTTTGTTGCACTCTCAGACAGTTTATGTGCAACTATCATTCACAGTGAAGTAAAAGCGTAGTCCATGGAGCAGCCTAGAGCTGAGTCTAACGCTATGAGTTAACAGTCAAATCCCCTTTAATCACTCAAGAGTGGATTTCACAGTTGTATTGCCCCAAAGCTGCCTGCCAATGTATCTCTTTCACTTTCTCTCACACACAAACACACATACGCACACACGCACACACACGCACACACACGTACACATCCTTGCTTTCTTCCCCAAGTCTGATTACTCATCATTGATTGCTCCACGTTGGCTGGTTTCTCATTCCTCTGTTTTTTCCCTTCCTCTTCTCTGTGGGTTTAGCTCAGAGGAAGTAGTCAGGGGGCGGGGAAGGTGGGTTGCTGCTGCGGGTCGGTGGGGCTTCTCCGCTGATGCTGTGGTTCGTGCTGAGGAGCTTCTCGTAGCGAGCCTTGTAGGCGTCTCTTTCCCTCAGCACTCGATTCAGCTCACACTGTAGCTGATCCAACTGAGGAGGAGAAAAAAAACATTTATTTGTACTTTTGCTGAGCCATAGTGCAAAAATGTCCACTTATCCATCATGAAATAAAGTGTCAGGAACAGTGGCGGTTCTAGAACATTTCAAATTGGGGGGCGAGGATGGGGCCACATGCAATTTTAGGGGTACCAAATATATTAAACACAACTATTAAATGCCATCACCGTAGACTTGGTTCTAACCATACACATATAACAATAAACGTAAAAAGTATTGAAAGATTTACGACAATATTCGCAGTAAGGGGTACCAGAACCAGAAAGGAATTAAGAATTGTCTGAACACCGACATTAAAGATGAGATTAGATTAGGATTAAGTTTGGGGTCAGATAAAACCTTGGATGAAATATCAAGCTTGTCAGCGAGAGTCATAAACGTGAGCACGTGCATGTACCTGTTGTGTGAGCACATGTTTCTCTGACTCCAGAGCGTGGCGATGCTGTAGACGCTTGTAGCGGCAGGACTGGGCATAGCCGCGGTTCTTCAGTGTGCGGCGTTTCTGCTTCAAGCGCACCACCTCATCCTTACTCACTCCCCGCAGGTGTCGGTTCAGCTCCCGGACTGACAGGCTCACCAGCTGTTCATCAGAGAAGCGGTCATTCACTCCACACTGCCGAGCAGATGGAGAAAATGCACAGGCAAAAATATGCTGTACTTTAATGTTAATTTGAAATGAGACAAATGCTGGGACTGATGATTTAGATGAGCGTGAAGTGGATTTAACCATCAATATATGACTGTGGTATGACTGGTGGACATGTGATGTGTTATACTGGGTGTGTGTGAGTCGGAGAGGGGGCACATTTCAGCACCACATGTCTATAATCTGTCATTTAATCTGACTAAGTGTGGGTGACAGTTATCAGGATTACACACAGCAATAATAGCAGATATTATCATAAGCTGTGCTCCACATAGAGATCCACCCAGACATCTTGATCGACCACAAAACAGATTACAAAGTTTATTTAACAATTAAAATTAGATTCAGCGTTCAAGACTGAGTTTTACTGATTTGTCCTCCAAGCACATTTAATCGTTTAAAGTGTTAATTATTCATTTCATTGGTTTAAACATTAAGAACTGGCTTGTGTGAATGTTAGAAACTCATTATAAAATGTCTGTGAAGGAATTTTGAAATACAGAGAGAAATCGCAGAAAGATTACACAATTACCCCCTCCCCATAAACATTGAATACATAGTTTATATCACTATAACATAGTTTGAATATGCTATATATTTGTCGACAACTATAGCCTGTCCTGTGAGAAGCTTTAAGCAGAAGCTGGTGTATGAACAGATAATGAATGATAATAATAATATAAAATATTTAATTATAGGAGAAGTTCGGAAGAGAATATTTGCTGACAAATACCGTACATTAATAAACACTTAAAAATGTCCTTATATGTGATAACAACTACATTAAAGTGTTTTATAAACCATGTACTAAATGTTTATATGGTGTTTATAAATGCTGAATGGGGGGGTGGGGGATGTGGTGTTACAGATAAACCTACGTAAATCCAGACTTTGCACCCTCAAAAACCTGGATTTAGCTTCACTTATTGTTGCCATGCAGAGAGCGATCCTTAAAGCGAGGCTTCAGATAGACACAGACATTAATAACCGTGTTCTAATGTCCTAATCCTAATCCTTCACTGTACGATCCCTCTCTCCTTCCACTGAGCCCTCTAATGCCACAGGTGTAGATGTTCAATTCTTTCACCTCCAAACAAATCTTGTTTTATATAATAATGAGTTATCAATGAACGCCTCCCACCGATCATAATCAGAATTTTCAACCTCTCTCACGTAATGCGGATTAATGAGTGTGTACCTGATTCATTTGTGGGTGGTGATGATGGTGATGGCTGCCATGCATGGAGTGGTGCGGGTGGTGCTGATGATGGTGATGCTGGTGGTGATGAAGGCGGCCCTGGGGGCTGAGGGGTTGTGGGTAGGGAGCTGAGGTGGGGGCGCCGTTGGCAAGCGAGGGAGGGGCAGACGAGAGGAAGACAAGCGGGCGATGGCACATATCTGTCCCTTTGGGGCAGGAGATGTCAGCTCCGCTGTCGCTGCTGGAGTCTCCCAGGTTGCTGCTCGAACTCTGAGAAAGACCTGGAAACTGAAGAGAGGGTGGATATTATAGAGGATGATGAAGAGGTAGTAGAGTGGAGAAGATAAAAGTCAACTCTTTCATCATTTATAAGAGAGAAGAATCATAGAAATATAGTAGAAAGGACCGATTGTTACCTGTGAGCTGACAGCTGCAGCAGCTGAGTTCAGTAAAGCCTCAACAGCATCCTCACAGCCCAGAAAGCCATTGGCCGGCCCTCTCTCTCTCTCCCCTCGCTCTGGCACTCCCCCCAAGGCTCCCAGCAAAGTGGCAGGCCCCGTCACCTCACCTCCAAACTGTTGCTGCAGTGCTGCCAGCCAGATCAGGTCCTCCAGCGAGGCCGGGGTGGGACCCTGAGGCCCGCCGTGGGACGGGCTGCCTTCCACGTTCCCCTGAGAGCCAGAGCTGATGCCGGAGGTGAAGCTGTTGGAGATGGAGAGGGGGAAGGAGATGGAAGAGGATGACGAAGAGAGGGAAGAAGAGCCCGAAGGTGGTGGGTGGGCGTCGCTGAGCGTCGGCGAGGGTGGCAGCGAGTTGTAAGGACTGGAGCTCAAACTAGAGTCCTGCATAGGGTGGCTGGTGTACGGAGAGCTGGAGGGGTCATGGGGGAGGCCAGATTTGGGATATACACAAGGAGGAGGAAGTGGAGGACTGTCAGATTTCACCTCAAACTTGAGCAGGTCAAAGTCGTTTAGGTACTCCATGGCCAGAGGGCTGGGGGGGAGAGAGGGCATGGGGAGGGAAGGAGAGGACATGGCTGCCGCTGCCGCTGCCGCTGCCTCTGCTGGAAGATTCACAGGGTTTTTCCGTGTGTCAGGATTGTTGACAAGTCCACTCCTCTGCCTCAGTGCCGCTCATAGACAGCAGCAGTTGTGATGTCAGGAAGTAGAATGCTGGGCGAGTTTCCTCAGTGAGAAACTGTATGTCCCTGTGTCCTTGTCTCTGTTTTTCTTGTCCTGAAGGAAAGATGGAAAAAGATTAAATAACAAGAACAAGAGAAATGAATGGTGTTACAACTTAAACTTTATAAAGCATTTTTGGCAACACTGTCTAAGTAGACACCCTTTATAAAGGGTCTATAAGCTAATTAATTAATGGTTTTAATAATTCTTCCAAAATTCCAAAAATTGGATAGTCGGACTCTCGATGGACAGTTTTAAAAAATCAATGCAGCAGAACCAGAGCTCTGGTCTTGTTTTTCTCACGCAAAACCTGCCACCTACATTACCCACAACACAATTTGATCAAAGACAGTTTGTTTGGAGATTTGAGTGTGTTATGCTAGTAGCAGCTATGTAAGCTGCTTGCCTCAAGCAGAGACGAGGAGCGGGCTGCAGAGGTCTGGTAAGATGACTTCTTTCTGACTCCACACCTCCAGATTCTTTTAAAAGTCTTCAGCACCAACCAACGCTGACTCAGGTGACATAACTCGTGGACATTCATCAGACTTCACACAGCTCCCTCTTGAGCCACTATTTTTTCACATATGGAGCATATCCTCTCCATCACAGTTCTGCTTTAATAATTCACTAATGCCTTTTTAGATCAGTTAATCATTTTCTGGTTGCCAGGTTGTAAAAAATCATCCCCCATTATTATACTTTGTCCTTTTAGCTAACTCTAAATGTATT